>NW_017101042.1:85410-102878 GCF_001263275.1 Habropoda laboriosa
AAGTTTTTAAATTATTTTTTAAAATAGTAAGGAACTGCATTTTATCCATAGTGGATTCCACAAATTCCATTTTACCCATACCTTTTGCTGCCGTGCAGCCCCACAACATTATGGAATCTCGGGCACACTTAATCGTAGCTCTTGTGTTACTTTTATGAAATTATGTATTTCGTTGCCGCCATACGATTTTCTGGTCAGTTTTATTAAATAAGTTAATTCTGGTTTCATCACTGAATATAACATTGTTCCAGAAAGCTACATATGTTGTGATTAACATATTTTTTTGCGAATTCAAGACGCTTTGTACGATTAACTTTTGAAATAAATGGTTTCCTGCGGGCGATTCTTCCATTGAAACCTTCTTTGCATAAAACCCGACGAACTGTTTCAGTCGATATTGTTTTATTTATTCTTAACAAAACACTTTTGGCTAATTCTGGTACACTAAGCTTAGGATTTATCTTAATTTGCCTTACAATATAACGTTTATTACTTACAGACAGAATTTCTTTTCTTCCTCGACCTGCTTTGTTCTGCAATGTGCCTTCGTATTTAAATTTATTTATTATTTTCTGTATTGTTGAATGTGTTATACCTATTATATTACCACTTTCGCGTAAACTCTTGCCTTTACAGTATAAGTTTACTACTAATTTTCGTATTGAAATATCCGTTTCTTGTCTCGGAGAGGTCATCTTGGAAACAATTGAAAAATGTGATTCAACAAATGCTAATCTGTCGATTCAACAATTAAATCATATTGTTTAGACATCTTCAAACTGTTTCTCAATAGTACCACCATTACATATGTTTTATAAAATACATTTTTTAGATAACTTTTCACGTGTACGCTTAATAACGAATAATTCCACATTATTCTTAATTTAAGACGATGTAACCTTTGCTGCACGCTTCCCTCGATACCCACGTTGTGTCAATGCGTTTGTTCACAACCACGACCGAGCGCGGCGAGAGCCAACACTCTTGTGGTTGAGCGCGCGCTCTGATTGGCCAGTGTTTTTCGTTAATAATTCAAAAACGAAGCTTCATTCAATATTTTGGTAAAGGAAAAAGTGGTTCAGAGTCACCCCAGCAACCCCCCATTTCCCGGTGTTCAAGGAGTTACGGGGTACCCTGTAGTTTCTTGATGATTATTAATCCTTAGTTGGTACGGTGATATTTTGGTCACGTAACTGGCATCGTAGGAACAATCATGACCCATTAGTGTTGAGTGGAATATTATTAACCCTTTCGTTACGGCAGTCCGCTCCGCTGGAGTGACGCCATTGAACGGGACACCGCGCCGCCGGAGTAACGCCACTGAACGCGTGATTCTTGTCCCGATTGCTTCCAAACCAGTGCATGTTTTATTTTTGGAGTAAAACAAATGAAGAACGAACCAAAGAATGACAAGTGCCATCGATGTGCAAGATGCATACAAACAAAAGAAACAAGAATATCGCGGGGCCGGTGATCAAGCGGTACCACGCTGACGCCAGCTACAGCCGGCGCTCGTACACACAGGTCATCGCGTGGATGCCGGCTATAGCCGGCGCTCGTACACACAGGTCATCGAGTGGATGCCGTCTATATCCGGCGCTCGTAACGAAAGGGTTAATAGTTGTGTGGTGTGTACATAAAAGTGATAAAATGGATTTTTTTCTCTTCTATATTCTATTCTTAATTATATAAAATAATGTGAAACGAATAGAAATATTAACGGGACATGTTAATATAGAAAATATAATAGTATGGGTATAACAAGATTAGATAATTAAAGCAATATAATAAACAAATAAACGAGGTATGAACTAAACTTTTATGAACTATTTTAATTATTTTCGCGTCGTATAAAAAATCTGACATGGTGATGTTAACAAATATTGAAAATAAGTGTCTTTGTTATTGCATTTTGTTATTGAAACTGTTAGAATTTGAATGCAGATACTGCTTAAGTGAGGGAAGAAAATTAATCCACAGTTAACAAAGTAACCTATTCTTTAATATGATGAATAAAAATAACGAGATACATCGAATCGCATGTCTGTTGCCTTTTTTACACGTTTCGCTTTAGGGGAGTGTATGTGCGTCGCAGCGTCGGCAATTTATTAGCGACGATTAAACGACGCGGAGGAATTTCACTCGTTGAAGTCCAAGTCGAATGTGTATGAAGTGGACTGTATTTTGTATATCGAATGATACGAAATGTATTTTTGTATGTATGCACCAAGTGTACAGTTGTGTATAATGTTGCGATGTGAATACTTGTGTGTTAAACTACGAAGTCAATACTTGAGTGGTAAGCAACGATCTCTGAAGTATCCTCTCGTCTCCGATCGTGACACCTCGAAGAAGGATTGAGTACGCTGATTGGTCCTCTTTGATTTTCCAATTAGCGCATTTTTGCCATTTCTTAAAATTTAGGTAACGCCCTTTAGCCAGCCCTTCTCAGAGCGGGGGTGAGGGCACTGTCTAAGTATGGGGGGTTTCTCGAAGGTTCGATGGGTCGCGGAAAATTCCTCCAGGTCGACTCTTAACTACAAGGACCGTTATACACATGTTTTAGCCGACCTTTCGGAAATACCGAGTTTATGACCTGGTCGGTTATTAAGACGAACGAAACGAAATTCTAAAGCTATTGTGTAAAAACTACTACTATCGCGAAGGCACAAATTGCCGGTTATAGAAAAAATAAGACTCTGAAACTATTAACGAAAAATAAACACGAAAATAAACTGTCTGTCACGTCCATGTCATAAACTAACCTTCGAGAATCTTTAATTACGGTGTTCCGTATCGGACGGAACAGGGAGGAGGAAAAACACTGACCCACCGGAAATCGGTAGATCCTTATTGGTGCGCGCAGTTCTCATCGATCGTGATTATACAAAAAGGCTTATTTCCAACAGAAACAAATTTTATAAGGTTTGTGAATCATTAAAAAAAAAAACCATAAAAATATCCTCTTTCGTCTTTTCTATTAGAGGTTTCTTCATCGCCACCTTTGATTTCTGTATCAGTATCATGATCAGAATGTTCACTCTGTATATTTACGTCACTGATTGTCAGATCATCATCACATTCATTTTTAATACGTTCCTCGGTATTACTTACATCTGATAAATTGTTGACAATATCCGCTAATTCAGCTTCAGCTAAATCACTTTGTTATGCTATATCACTTAGTTATTCTGAATCACTTAGTTCTGAGATAACATACGCAACTGGTATCATGGGGTCAAATATGACCCAAACGCAATAAAAATGTAATTAATGCTCAGGATTTAAAACGGAAAGAATATTTTAACGTAGCACATGAAGCTGTATCTTATACTGAGGATATATGTACAGAGCAGTGGGGATTATGAATTTACCTAGCAACCAGAGAATTAACAACTGAAACAGTTGTGAGTCATCAGAGACCCAACGATATCAACTATGAGTTAAATTACTCTTTTAATTACTTGAATGAAGTAAAATAATAATGTTGTAGAGATATTTTATTGTGTGTCATATTATGTTTTTGGTTAATGTAAATTATCTCTGTTTCAATATAATAATAATAATAATACGATTTTTTCTCCATAGGGCCGACATACAAAAACTGGTCAACTGGCAGCCATCAAAGTTATGGATGTCACAGAAGTAAGTAATTTTTTTTAAATTTATGTATAATTTTACTAATACTGATATCGAGGAAATATTAATGGTAATTATAGTTCTAATGCTAGTAGTAATACCAAAACTGTCGTTATAGTATATGTACATACATACACTACCGGCCAAAAGTTTGGAATCACTACGTAAATTAAGAGAAACAGGATATTTCTAAGAAAAATTGAACGCCTACAAAGTAATTGAGGAAGTTTTATTTGTCAAAATACTTATAAGTAGAATATTTTAGATTTTATATTATTTTTTATACGAAGAAATAGATATTTTTCTTTAAATTGCCTTTTTATAAAAAAAACCACCCTTATTTCTAATGACAGCCTGACATATTCTGGGCATCCTGGCAATTAGTTTTTCGAGTATTTTTAACTTTAAATTTTTCCATGCTTCTTGTAGTAGTTGCCTTTCGATGTTGGACAGTGCAACCGGATATTCCGATCGAGCTCTTCCCACAAAAATTCTATCGGGTTCAAATCCGGTGATTGTGTTGGCCATGTCATATTCCTGAAGACCCGCTCTGTTTCTTTTTGCAATAAGAACCCTTTACACAATTTAAATGAATGCTTAGAGTCGTTATCTTGCTGCATAATAAAATTTCTACCTATTAACCGATGACCTGATGGTAGAGCGTGCTGCTCGAGTATCTGTTTATAGTCTTCTTTTTTCATTGTATTTTCTATTTTGACTATGTTTCCCTCTCCAACCGTTGAGAAACATCCCCAGACCATAACTGAACCACCACCATGTTTGACAGTAGGTTTAATACACTCTGGCAACATTTTTTCTTGTACAGATCGGCGAACAAATATCCTTCGGTGCGACCCAAATATTTCGAACTTGGATTCGTCAGTCCAAAGAACCTTACCCCAATCCGTAGGTGTCCAATTTTTGTGGCTTTTTGCCCAATCCAACCGCATTTTACGATTTTTCGACGAAAGCAATGGTTTCCTGATTGTTATACGACCATTTAAACCTGCAGCTCTTAGTCGCCTTTTCACCGTGGCTAGAGATATTGGATTCGGTCTACTATCATTAAGTCCTACACGAATTTCCGAGGCCGTTAGTCGTCTGTTTCGTTCGCAAATAATATTTATTCTCACATCTTCAGCTCTCGACGTGATTTTGGGTCTTCCTGACCGTGGTTTGTCTTTCAAACTGCCGGTATCCGCAAAACGTTTTACTGTACCCTGTACGCCCTTGTATGATACTTTCAATTTTAAGTGTGATAATTGCACTTCGAGTTTCAATACTAATTTCTATTCTTTTTGCCATTTTAAAGTATTAATGTAAAATTTTAGCTGCTGATCACGTTTCAACGCCTTCGTTCACGAGAATGGTGGCAATGTATAACAAATATCCGATTTATACATCTTCTGGGCCCCCGGACCAGCCAATTGGAATCTAATATTGTAACATTCGACGCTTATTGGTAAACAAAAGAATCGCGAATTCCTATATAAGGCGAAAACAGAGTATCTTTCCCGGCAGTAGAAAAGTTCATTCCGAGCGTTGCCTTAAACTGAGTGTATGAATTATATAATAGTATTATGGACATAAGAAAATGCTGAAATCTCTTAAAATATAATTCAACTTGTTAACATCTGACATATTAACGATGGATCATTCCAAAATTTACCGGTATATTCGATTTTGATAGAAATCGGCAAGTGATTCCAATCTTTTGGCCGGTAGTGTACATATGTAGCATTCCCGGGTTAGTCGGAAGGGAGTGGTAGACCCGATTAACCCTTTAGCATACCAAGGTGAAATGATCGATGTTCTTTACCAAGCGGGGTCCTGAAGGGACGCCAGGGTTTTTTATTGTTACCTTAGTTTGTTGTGTATTATTTTTTGTGAGTTTCACTTGTTAAAAATATTTATTTATCTGTAGTTTCTACTCTAGGAAATAAGCTACAGCAATTAATAATGTGCATAAAATAAGAATGATAAAAATATACAATATAAACAAGTAAAAATAAACAGAATAATACAAATCATACAATAAATCACTCACCCTCATTTACTTAGGCACAAACATCGTTCACATAGTGTTATTATTTCAATACAATCATCGTATCAATTCATCAGTTACTGAAAAGAAAAAAATGTAGAAAACTGACATGCGGGAACATAAAGTACGAAAATCATGCAAACCTTTACAGAGGTTTTTAATTCTTTTTCAGAAATCATTTTCATCGATTTTCTTTTCGATCTGTATTTCTTTACTGAAATTGTTAATAAGACAGAAAAATACCAAGCAGTACATTTGTTCCGCTGGTGGTCCGTGGAACATCCTCCCTCCGTTGAGAGAATGTCGATCAATATTAACCGATGAGGGATCGAATGTATTTGTGTATGTGTCTTATGATTAAGGAGTAGTATTCTGGATGACGTAATTGACGTGCTAATGCTAAATAAGATCTAAGCGTATATTACAAAGGATTGAGCGATAAGGTCGCTGCGTCAAATTTTTTCGGATGCTGTTTCCGATTCATCCCTTGGTTGATTGGGCAGTGACACTAGTTTTTTGACGGTCCGATCGAGCACGTTCGTGGCGGTTTCAATAGTCGCTGCACGCACGATACCGTCGAAACCTGGATGGACCTTTAGCACTCGTCCTAGCGCCCAGTCCGTTGGTGGCAGATTATCCTCTCTGAGAAGGACGATTGTACCTTCCTTTATCTGGTGATCGCCTTGTTTCCATTTGCTGCGGATAGTCAGTTCATTCCGGTATTCCCGACGCCAGCGGGTCCATAAATGCTGATTTATTTTCTGAATATGCTGCCAGCTTGAAAGACGGTTGGATGGGGTGTCTCTAAAATCTCGCCCAGGTAGACTCATTAGTGAATCGCCAATGAGGAAGTGGCCTGGTGTAAGGACGAGGAGGTCGTTTGAATCGGATGAGGTGGGAGTGAGTCGTTGGGAATTTAATATTGACTCTATTTCTACGATAAGTGTGTTGAAGTTTTCGAAGGTGAAAAGCTCATTATTACCTGCGACGCGTTTAAGATGGTATTTGAATGATTTGACCGCTGCTTCCCAGAGGTCCCTGAAATGGGGCGCCTGAGATGGAATAAAAGACCATTCTATTGAGCGATCAGTAAGAAACGTTTGTACCTTTTCGCGAAACTCGTTCGAGTGTAGTAGTTTGTGGAGTTCCTGTAGTTCGTTGTTAGCACTGATGAAATTAGTACCATTAACAGAGTGTAATCTGGTACAATGTCCTCTTCTGGCGATGAATCGGCGAAGGGCAGCAATAAAGGCCTCGGTTGTGAGGTCACTTACGAGCTCAAGGTGAACGGCCTTGACGGCAAGACACATGGAAACCGCTATGTATACCTTTATGCGGGTGCGATTTCTGTGTCGCCTTTCCTTTATGCGGTCAGGGACCGCAGAAATCTACTCCAACGTTGGAAAATGGGCGTGATTCGGTTACTCGCGCCTCAGGTAGATTGCCCATGATGTAATTTTTCGGAGGTGGATTAGCGCGACAACAACATACTACACACCTTTTTACCGACTTCCAAACTTGACTTCGACCGTCAATTGGCCAATAACGTTCCCTGATTACGTAAAGGGTAGCTTAAGCTCCTGCGTGCAGGTGGATTCGAAGTTCGTGCTCGATTATGAGTGCTGTTGTTTTGGATTTTGGTAGAATGATTGGATGTTTTTGAGAAAACGGCATCGTGGAATTTTTTAATCGACTTCCGACTCGCAGTATCCCGTCTTTGTCAATGAAGGGTTGAGTGCTTGTAACTTGTCTTTTAAAGTAGTTGCTCCGTCTTTGGTGAGGCATCGCAGTTCATCAGCGAAATGTAATCGTTGTGTCATTTTAATGATGGAGTTGTGTGCGTGGTTAAGTTCTTTAATGGTCAACGTTCCTTTTTCAGTGTTGTTCGGCTTCCATCGGAGATAGCGAGCGATAATCCGTATGAGTTTCGACCAGGATGAATATTTTTCTATTATTTTGACGTCGATGGATGCTGTGGCTAGGCAAATGCTTTGTTTTTGTTCGGGAAGCGGATTCATGGGTGTTATGTCTTGCGTTGGCCAATAGGTTTCGTCTTCGGTAAGCCATTCTGGTCCGTGATGCCAGATGGATGGACGAAGGAATTCTTTGGGCGACTGCCCTCGGGAGATAAGATCTGCTGGGTTGTCGGTCGTCCGGACATGACGCCAGTCTGTGATGTTTGTTCTGGTTTGAATTTCTGAGATTCTGTTGGCAACGAATGTTTTGAGGAGATGTGGTGACGTGTGTAGTCAGTGTAGAACAATGGTTGAATCTGTCCAGAGAATGGTGCGATGCATTTTGATGTGTAATGCCTTCTGCATGGTGTTACTTAACGAAGCGAGGAGTAGTGCTCCGCATAGTTCGAGGCGTGGGATGGTGTGACATTTGAGCGGTGCTACCTTTGATTTTACCGCGAGTAGGTTAACTGGAACCTGCCCCTGTGAGTCGATGGTGCGGAGATATACGCAAGCTCCATATGCTCGCTCGCTCGCGTCACAGAGACCGTGCAGCTCGGTTATTTCAGCGTATGCGGGAATTGTTTTTCGTTGGAAGGCGGCATTGTTCAGCAGTAGTAATTGGGTGTAGTACCTTTTCCACTCGACGTGAAAGCTCTGGAGTAGGGATTCGTCCCAGTCGACCTTAGTGGTCCAGATTTTTTGGAGCAGCATCTTTGCGCGAATGATCACTGGTGCGAGGAGTTCCAACGGGTTATATATCTTTGCGATCTCGGAACTGATCAGATGTTTGGTGATGCGCGATACGGATGTGAAGCCCTAACTGCGTATAGGATAGTGTTGTTGGCAGAATTCCAAACTACACCGAGGGTTTTCACGGTTGAGGATTCACCGAGGTGTAACTTGCGATTAACGTCTTGCTCGGGTAGCCCTTTCAAGAGCTCTATTTCATTGGACGCCCATTTCCGGACGTTCAGGCCTGTCAATTTAAGGAGTTCAGTTAGGTGATGCTCCAGTAAGCGCGTCGTCCACGTAAAAATCGCGTTGTAGAATTTTGGACGCGTTTGGGAATAGGTGTCCTTCGTCTTCGGCTAGTTTGTTGAGACAGCGGATAGCTAAGTATGGCGCGGCTGACAGTCCGAAAGTAAACGGTGTTCATCTGGTAGGTTTTGATGTTTCCTTCGTCGTCACGCCAGAGAATTCGCTGGAATTTCCGTTCTTCGGGACGTACGAGAAACTGCCGGTACATTTTCTCGATATCCCCGGTGAGTACATACTGGTGAGTTCTAAAGCGGAGTAGAATGTAGAACAGATCTTCCTGAATTTTTGGTCCAGTGTGGAGGGCATCGTTCAATGATACTCCTGAACTAGTTTCGGCGGAGCCGTCGAAGACGACTCTTAATTCTGTTGTCTCGCTGGTAACCTCGATGACACCGTGCTGTGGCACGTAATAACCATCCTTCGCAGACGGGTCGATTTTGATCTCGGACATGTGCCCTAGGTCCAGATATTCTTGTATTATGGCCCGATAATCTTTCTTTAATTCTGTTTCGCGTTGCAGCCTTCGCTCGAGGGAGATGAATCGTTTCATTGCCCTTGATCTTGATTCTCCCAATAGAGAGACCTTTTCATTGAAAGGTAGAGCCACGATGTATCTGCCGTTGTGGTTGTTAACGCAGCTTCCCGCGCTTCTCGTGGGTTGGAGGGTCGGGTTGGCGTTGGTAAATTATTGTACGTGTATGTGCCAACTACTTATGATCGCGATTGTAATCACGACTTTATTTGTGGTGTTGATTATTGCGGACTGGACCGCACTGGTGTATCAAAGTGTCGAATGTTGCGTGTTAGAACGCTCAAAACTGTTGTCGATTGTTTCTGAATGTATTAGAATATGCCCGAATGTCGTGAACTGGCTGTATATATCTCCTTTCGCCAAAATGGGGAGTTTACCTAGTTGGAAAATCATGGGCCTTTCACCCCCTAGAGCCGCTCTCCTAGGCCCTCGTGCACTCCCCCGTGGTCCGCAGAGTAGGGCGGTGGCAGAGAGGGAGAGACGGTCCCAAACGGGGGTGTCAGCCCCGCGTGGCGATTTTGCCGAAACGTCGACTTTGCGGGTTTATGGCATGTTTACCGTTACTGAGCACGCAGAGGCAAGCACCGGTTTACCATGTGGCCCGCAGAAGTGGAGAATTTCCGCAGCCATCAGGTAATAAGCCGGATTTGCCCTCTGGCTTGAATAGGCTATTGTTATCAAAGAACTTGTAGAAAAAACTTCTCAAAAGTAACGTCGCCTGGAATCCGTAACATAAACCTCTGTTGGTTAAACAGTGGTCGCGTGTGGTGTTTTCTTGAAAATACGCTTCGCACACTTTGTCAGATTCCGAGAGATGCTGTGTTTGTGGTTCATCCTCTATCTCTTAGAATCGAGTGAGATCGGTTTGTAGGTTGGTGGTGGAATGGCACGCGACGCTCTGAGCTGATGATGACGCTGGAGTACTCCCCCCAATGACCCATCCGAGTCTCGTCTTTTGCAAGTACAAGTCAGGACCACCAGAAGACGTAAGATTGATCTGCCCGATGCTCAATAGGGATAGCGAGGTTCCAACGCTTAGGAGCATGTCGATGGATGCTGGACGATGGAAGTTCGGATCGGCTAGTTTTATGTTTTTCGATATTTTTAAAGTTGACCGCTCAATTGGCTGTTCCGGAACCAACGGCGAAATGCTCGGAATTGTCAAAAACGTTAACGTGCGCTGATAATTGATGTCGTTGGATTGAATGGTGGCAATGATTGCTTGTTTTGATGCCGCTGACATTGTGTCAAGAACTCCGATGGGAACAAAACATTTTCTTTGCGTTATGCTTAGTTGATTCGCGAGCTTTTCTGTTATGAGGTTTGTAGTCGCGCCTGTGTCCAATAATGCTCGGCAGCGTATCGGTACTTGTTTATTATTCAATACATTGATCTGAGCTGTGACTAATAATGTGTCGTTGAATGATTCTGCAAGGAAATTGTTTTGTTTCTCCGTTTGAGTCTCTGGATGCCGCTGTTATTCGGACATCGACGATTAACTCGTAGTTGGATTTACGGAATTCTTACGCGTTTGACTTATTGACGAGTCGTTGGTGTAAGGGAACATTGTTGTAGCGGTGTCTCGATATTTTTGTGGGTCGCCTCTGTGATGTAGCAGGGTATGGTGCCGTTTATTGCATACCCGGCAGGTACCTGCTCGGCAGTATTGTGGGGTGTGTCCTTCTCTGAGATAGTTTGTACAAAGTGATATGTTGGCGATGGCCGTGATTCGATCTTTTACGGTTTTTGCCATGAATATCTCGGACTGTCTGATATGGCGAGGATCCTTGCAAATAGGACATCTCGCGGAGATGAATGCGTGTCCTCGCGATGGCCCTGGCCTAATGGTTCTCTGATGCTCCCCTAATCGGTTGGGTATCGATGTTGGCCTTGGTGACATGGTCGATGCGCAATTTGCCCGTTTCTCTAAAAAGTCTAAGAGACTGATGTAGGAGGGCATGTTCTTGTCTTTCAACGCGAGTTCCCAATGCCATGTGGTGGAGTGTGGGTCTTCGTGTGAGGCCACCCTGAAACTGGTCTATTGACGAATTCTCTGAAAATACTCTCTTGTTTATGACGGAACAAATACTTTGTTTTATTTTTCATTATGTATAACAATTATGAATCTCGCAAAATGTCATTTTATTTTGTACAAATAAAGCTTTATATCTGCATTTTTTTTCCAAATTTTATCTATGTTAGATCTTGCTCGTGGTAGTTACAAATAACTGTCGAGGTTTGTCGAATTTGCACGTGGTGTGCCGACTAAATTTACTAAGTTCGTTTCTCGAAGGACCACCTCCGTGTTTAGGAGGACAAATAACTATTAATATTGACTAATCTCTGAAGAACTACTCGTAGGGTGGTCAGATGAATTCTATGTATCGAGGGCTCGGACACTTTCCAAGACACCTCGGATACGAGCCTTCAGCGGGGGTGAGACACGCGGGTTGGTTAATTACATTTTCGAACTCGACAAGGGAAGTGATTGAATCTAACGCGATTGGCAATCATTAGATACCGAAAACTAACTAAGGTGACGCTCCCTTGTCAACGGTCACTCTTAAGTGCCCGTGCATCCTTGAGTGACGCGCGCGGAAACTCCGCGTGCCTCGAACAATAGGCGCAGCAGGTAACAAATCTGGGTAGCGCTTCGACGCTAATGAAGCATGGTCAAATAGAAATCAAAGGACTAGAAAGTTAAAGTATGACATGCAGATGTGCACAATGGCCATAGAAAAAACATCGAAATTCAAAGTGAAAGTAAAATACTCGATGGCCTTTCAAGTTTATGACCGCTGTGAAAGACCGAGGAATTTCCAGACCCGCGTCTGGAAACGTACTAACCCTAATGACTTAAGGGGAGGTTCCGGTCTAGATGTTTGAAAAAATCAAAAATTTTTTTTTCAGATTTTTCACTTTGAGGTTTAAAGAATATGTAGTTAAAAGGAAATTTCGAAATTTTAGAAATGACCAAATTTATAGGCTTTTAAGTGTCAGCTGCCGCATCGGTCTTTTACCGCTCGGTTTCAAATTGAACTTAGTGTGTAAGTGTAAAGGTGATATTAGTACAGGATCGAGTCCGTTTATTAACAAATCGTGTGAAATAAACCGTCGAATTGTGTTTGTGATGCGATTGTTAGGAGTTGGTTTACAAGGTATAAATGTATTTTGTTCCTTGATGAATATTTGTCACGGACTAGCGAACACCACATATTATGCAATACTGGAAAATCTTCATTGTAGTGCAAAATCTGTGTTTGAATTAATGTCGCGTACGTTCTGTCTGTTGCGTACAACAGCGCAACTCGTACTTCGCACGCCGAATTAACTTTGTGCGAATAGTTTAATTCTAGTGGACTGTATAACTTATATTTTATTTTCCTTGACTATCACACCTAATGTACTATTTATTTAACGTTCAATGTTCGTGCTTCTATGTCTTGTGTCTAACTAACTTTTCGTTTTTAAAAAGATCCCGTCGATGCCTCCGAACAAACCGCATCGCGGGGGTGAGACACTCGGATAGGTGGAATTCATGTTTCGATAGTGGTGGGGAAGGGTGGCTGACACTACCTATTGGTTAAAATTAAAGGGGAGAAACTAAGCAAAAATGCCACCCCCCAGACCATTCGTCACTCTCAGGTACCGAACGACACTTGAGAGTGACCGTTGACTTGGGAGAGTCCCTTTAGTTCGTTCTTTGTTTAATAGTTTGCCAATCGCGTATAGTCAACCACCTCCCTTGTACGAAACGGCTAACGACCTTCTAATAAAAATGTACTTATTTGGTATATCTCGAGGGTTAGGCGGTAGGTATACGCCTCGAGGGCTAAATAATCCTTACTGCTACGAAAATTGAAGAATATAAATTTGAAAGGTCGCTACGCGACAATTAATACAAGAATCTGCCTGTAAAGAAGAAAGCGCAGAAGCAAAAGAAGGGAGGAGAGAGAAGGAAATCCAGGTGCAAATGGCGACGTGCGGAAGCAAAGGGTGAACTTGAGTCATTCAGTCATCCTCCTCCACTAAATGACGAAGTGCTCGAAGTAATTCGTCCAGTATTTGAAAATTTAACATCTGACGAGCTGCAGGAAAGATGTATTGGAAGAAACACATAACAGTAATGAATGCTTCAATTCTTGGGCTTTGGGCTCCAAACATCTGCATTATGGAGCAAAATCCATTGAAATTGCTGCATTATTGGCCGCTTGCACCTTCAACAATGGATATCTACCATTCCTAAAAGTTATGAGTGTATTAGGAATTGCAGTTGGCCCGCAAGCTAAATCGTTTGCTGAAAACATGGACAAGAAACGAATTGCCGCTTCAACGTCATTTCAACAGCAAAAAAGTGCCAAAAAAGAAGTTTGGAAAGTCTCAAGAAATTTCATGAAGACACTGAAGGACTGATGTACGGACCTGGAATTGCAGATTAGAGGAAAGTAGATTTTTCATTAGACTTTTCATCAAGTAAAACTGTTTAGTCGTCTTACCAGATTTACGGCGTTTTTCAGGCATGGGTCTGGAAATTATTCGGTCCTTCGCAGCAGTTGTAAATTTGGGAGGCCATCGAGCATTTTAACGTTTATTTAGAAGTTCGATGATTTTCTTCTCGCGGCTCTCGTCCACATCTGTTTGTTATATTTTAACTTCTCGGGTTTTTGGTCTCCACTTTGGTATGTTTTTGTTAGCGACGAAGCGCTGCCCAGACTTGCTGCGTTTATTGCTTCGAGACACGCGACTTTCCGCGCGCGTCACTCAAGGGTGCGAACGACACTTGAGAGTGACCGTTGACTTGGGAGAGTCCCTTTAGTTCGTTCTTTGTTTAATAGTTTGCCAATCGCGTATAGTCAACCACCTCCCTTGTCGAAGTCGAAATTGTAATAACCAATCCGTGTGTCTGAGACCTCGAAAGCAGAATTCATGCGGCCAGCAACAAGCAACATTGAACTCTTCCGGAAACCAAACACGAGCAAATTAGTTAGTCTCCCAAAACTCGAAAGATCGCAAGATCATCGCGAGTAGACTAAACAAAAACTTTAAACACGTTTTTCTCGAAACATCATTTTTCGAACTGGTGGGCCAAATATCTCGAAAACTAATTGATCAATTTGAATGAATCTTTTTTTAAATTAAAGAATATACTTTCTCGCAGGCAGTGAACTTCTAACATTTTGAGTTTATCCAAGTTTACTAATTTTTAAGGGCTGTAGAATGGTGAAAAAATTGATGTTTCACTTTAAAGTGTCAGAAAAAGGATAAAAACGTATGGGCTTTGGGCTCCAAACATCTGCATTATGGAGCAAAATCCATTGAAATTGCTGCATTATTGGCCGCTTGCACCTTCAACAATGGATATCTACCATTCCTAAAAGTTATGAGTGTATTAGGAATTGCAGTTGGCCCGCAAGCTAAATCGTTTGCTGAAAACATGGACAAGAAACGAATTGCCGCTTCAACGTCATTTCAACAGCAAAAAAGTGCCAAAAAAGAAGTTTGGAAAGTCTCAAGAAATTTCATGAAGACACTGAAGGACTGATGTACGGACCTGGAATTGCAGATTAGAGGAAAGTAGATTTTTCATTAGACTTTTCATCAAGTAAAACTGTTTAGTCGTCTTACCAGATTTACGGCGTTTTTCAGGCATGGGTCTGGAAATTATTCGGTCCTTCGCAGCAGTTGTAAATTTGGGAGGCCATCGAGCATTTTAACGTTTATTTAGAAGTTCGATGATTTTCTTCTCGCGGCTCTCGTCCACATCTGTTTGTTATATTTTAACTTCTCGGGTTTTTGGTCTCTCTGAAAATGTGCAGACATGTGACACTGAAGCAGGCAGGTTTTGCAACTATTTATAAAGACACTATTGTTTCCGCGCGCGTCACTCAAGGGTGCGGACGACACTTGAGAGTGACCGTTGACTTGGGAGAGTCCCTTTAGTTCGTTCTTTGTTTAATAGTTTGCCAATCGCGTATAGTCAACCACCTCCCTTGTCGAAGTCGAAATTGTAATAACCAATCCGTGTGTCTGAGACCTCGAAAGCAGAATTCATGCGGCCAGCAACAAGCAACATTGAACTCTTCCGGAAACCAAACACGAGCAAATTAGTTAGTCTCCCAAAACTCGAAAGATCGCAAGATCATCGCGAGTAGACTAAACAAAAACTTTAAACACGTTTTTCTCGAAACATCATTTTTCGAACTGGTGGGCCAAATATCTCGAAAACTAATTGATCAATTTGAATGAATCTTTTTTTAAATTAAAGAATATACTTTCTCGCAGGCAGTGAACTTCTAACATTTTGAGTTTATCCAAGTTTACTAATTTTTAAGGGCTGTAGAATGGTGAAAAAATTGATGTTTCACTTTAAAGTGTCAGAAAAAGGATAAAAAAATTTTTTTTCTTAACTTTCGTAGGTTCACTGCCTTGGAAATTTCACGCAGTTTAAGAATATATTTCACTTTTTTGTTTAAAATTTAAAGCCGAGGAGCTAGACGTCCCACCATCCAAAGAGAATTTTTCGTGGACTGCTACGGAATGCGATGCTGACGCTTGAAATATTTGTATATAATCAAAAATTTTACAATTTTTACAAGTTAAAAGGATATATAATAAATGCTCCCAAACCATATATCGCTATCATCTTTAGTTTCTTTTTAAAAAAATCCTAAAAATGATCATTTTTTAGCTTTCTAGACCGGAACCTCCCCTTAACAATCTACATATTTTCCTATTTTTACCTACACCTACACTGAACGTGAACGTAGGTGAACGAACACTCATGAGGCCGACTGTATATAGGTAATTAAAATTGATCAAATTACTATAAAACGAAACATAAATTTTTATTTCTATGTAACAATTAACAATGCACATAAAATCCAACAAAACATAAATCTTTATTTTTAGAGAGCAAACGAAAAGAAAATATTAAACTGTTTCTTTACAAAAGTCGAGTTAGAATGTAAAAATTTGTTAGGAACATAAAGAACAAATAAATGGTTTATCACAGATTTCTATACATATAGGCTTGGCCTGCGAATTCAGTACATTTTAAATGAAACCATAATGGGGCATTTATCGCAATCCACATTCTTTTCATCATCATCTTCGGCATCGCTATATAAGTCGTCATTACACATTCCGCATTTTTCTTTGCTTTCAACATTTGTTATAACATTTTCGCCTTCCCCTTCAATTTCCCATCTTGTTCAGTTGTTCTTTTGTTTCGCAACTTTGTTACGAAGACATATTTTCCTTTTTCTTTCTATTTTTTTAGCTCCTTTTCCTGTTTTAGTTCTTCTCTTTGTTGCACAAAGGCACGATATTCTTCGGAAGATATTGCAGCTGGCATGTTTTGAGCAGTAGTATCTTTTCTTTTACATGATTTATTGACAGGGTTTGGAAAAAATAAATGTTTCATGAAAAGGGAGTTTCCTTTCTCTATCACATTCTTATCTGTCTTCTCCTTTGCTTCATCGCGTGAAATGATCAATATACTTCCGGGGTTAATTCTTATATCACTTATAATTTTAATTCTATCAATATTTAGATCCTTGTTTTCTTACATTCATCTTCTTTTGCTCTGTCGCCGCTAATGTTTTCATTCCAGGTCAAACTTGCATGATCTTAACTCGCTTTTCAATCGATTCCCTTTTTTCTCCAGCTTCCGACTCAAATATTTTGTACTCTGTGAGGTCAGAATTTATGCATCACTGATATCTGAAAAATTGTTGTCCGGATTATCGAGAAATAGAAATTTTTCTGAATCCAAATTTATCAAATTAGATGTAACATCTAAAGCTGGCGTCTCAGTTGCACTTACAATTAGTGCAGTATTTTTCTCTATGTTATAATTAGTTTCAGTTTCTTCCGTTTCGGCTTGCAGTTCTTTTAATTTTGATAATATGACGTATATATTTACATTTTTATCCAACTGAGGTTTTACAGCTAATAAAATTTCTATCGTTATTTTCAACTTTTCACTTGAAAAGTTCATAATGTTATTTTCAAATAATTTTTCATGGTGATTTTTAATACACTTAGAATAGTCCACTAAATTCGGGTCAAGCGGAAACATTTTCTAAACCCACTTTTTATAGAGTTTTCTAGTGTCGGATCATTTAGGACAGTTTATAATAATGGTGCAAAATTTATGTTCGTTATGCAGGTATTTGTATTTTCCTCTTTATTTAACCACTCTCCGACAGTATGTTTACATTTACTTTTAAACAGTTTGAATGTACTCACATCAGCA
>NW_017101042.1:102933-121008 GCF_001263275.1 Habropoda laboriosa
TTTCTGTAATAAAACTCGATTATTTCTTTTGTTAAATGCGACTTGTGCCCATCAATGAATAAAATGACTGGTCGCGTTATGTTTTGTTCATCGATCCAAGCATTTATTTTATTTGCTGTATGTTCAAAAAATGTATCGCTTCGCATCAATTCTTCCGACATATTCTGAATAACAAGTTTTGGTGGTCGTATATATAGATAAACAATACTGGAGGAATGATGTTTCCATTTGCAGAAGATACCATCAATACAGTTATGTTCTCCTTTTCATCCCTTTTTTTAATTTCATAAGTGTTCTTCCAACCTATTGGAACTAGAATTTTCCCACTTTTGTGACACAATGCAAACCCAGTTTCATCCCCGTTAAAAATTCTACTCGCGTTAGTCATAAAGTCTACTGCGTTTATTTTTTTTAAGTATTCTGTACACCTTCGGGCTCGCGAAGTGCTACTTCAGGGTGGCGTTGTAAAAAAAAGTTTGTACTATTTTTCCCCTGGACGACTATCTTTCAAAGGAGTCTTACATTTTGAAACTAATATCGTTTTCTGAACCCTATCTAATAATTCTTCTTTTTCTCTTGGAAATTCACATTTTGCGAGATGCATTAGCCATTTCACAATTTCCAGCTCTTCCTCTTTTGTTAAAAATGTATCCGGCCCCATTTTTCGGGGTCCCTCTTTGACTCGACCATGAACTCTGTTGCGTCTTGTACTTCGAACAAGCAATATGTTCGAGAGTGGTGGCGCTATGCTGTCGGTGGTTCGATGATGTTGGTTTGATGGATGGTGTGATGTTGGTGAAGATAAATAGTGTCACACGTATTTCAATATTATATTTCAGAATAAATTACTTGGTGATATAATCAATGTCTTAGTGTGGTGTGCGTGTGAATGTTGATCTTTATACAAATGTTAATAATCATCCCGTTTGAGGGTGTTGTGTCGCTATTTATATGAAAAGTGGATGTGTGGGAGGTGATGGTGTGCGCCAATTAGAGCGTGACTACTCTTCGGACAGTCCTTCAGGACCCGCTAGCATACCGCCCATCCTGGAAGTCCCAGTTGGTAGGGTGGCGGTACGTCGCGTTGGCGGGGGCATGAGGTCCAAGGGTAGCTCGCTCGTAATGGGACTTGAGCGGTCGGGGCGACGAGGAAGGTTTTATGGCACGGCACTAGTTATCGGATGGTCAGGAGTGGGCACCAGGAAGACATGTAGCGTGCAGAAACTTTATGCTGCTACCGCCATAAATGCTTCCTGGGCCTCGCTGACAGATTAAAAGATTTAGTTGGCTGAAGGCAAAAAAAGGAAAAGTGTGCATTCAAAATCGTATGAAAGAACGGCAATGCCATAAACCCAATCCCTAACATGCCGCCCCCTCTTGAACGGCTGCGTTCAAGATAGAGAGGCTAGTGATAGGTAAAGGTGTGTATGTGTGTGTGTGCGTAATGTATAATAGTAATAAAAGAATATGAGAATAAGAGAGAGTTTGCTTAAAATAGATCGGATTCCGCTATGTAATGCATAGGTGAGAGTATATGTACATACGAGCTTGGATGTCTTAACCTACTATCAGCTATTTACAACTTACAGACTATTTACATAATTTGTCGTGTTGAGTTACCCTGGTTAAGTAATGTCTATTGGCAGAGGAGCTAATTTTTTAATCGGGCGCTTATAGATACCGCTCGCTGTTTTAATGGTCACAACTCGGGTGATTCCGTCTTTGCCCGGGTGTTTTTCTACGATGCGTCCCAAAGGCCAATGGAATGGTGGGAGATTATCTTCCTTGATGATGACCAACAGCCCTTCCTGGATGTTTGCCTCTTTGACTTGATGCCATTTCTGCCTTACCGTTAGCTCATTCAAGTATTCCTTGCGCCAACGCGCCCAAAAGTGTTGCTTAATTTGCTGGATATGCTGCCATAGCGCCAATCGGCCCGTATTGACTGCTGAAAGGTCTCGCTCAGGTATGTTAGTTATTGTATCGCCGATGAGGAAATGACCTGGGGTTAAGGCCGTATAGTCGGTAGGGTCTGAGGATAAAGGTGTTATAGGTCTAGAATTAAGGATGGCTTCGATCTCTATTATGCACGTGCTGAAAGCTTCGTTGGTGAGGAGCGTGTTACCTAATACCCGAACAAGGTGGTATTTGAAGGATTTGACTGCGGCTTCCCATAAACCGCCGAAATGGCTTTATGCAGTCATTATGAGTCTTGGATTCTAATAGCTCGTGTAAGTCTTGTAAATTATGATTCGTGCCTACAAAGTTGGTTGCATTGTCTGAATATAGATCGGTGGATTTTCCTCGACGAGCAAAGAATCTGCGCAATGCCGCGAGAAAAGCGTCGGTGCTGAAATCACTCACTAATTCAATGTGAACTGCTTTCGTTGCAAGGCAAATGAAAATTGCTACATAGCATTTAATTTGTTTAGTGTTTCTTAGCCTTTTTTCCTTGATATGAAATGGCCCACAGTAATCGATACCAGTAGTTAAGAATGGGCGTTTTAGGGTGACGCGATCCTTGGGTAAATTTCCCATTGGATATTCCGGAATAGTAGGCCTTGCACGATAGCATTTTACGCATTTACGGATCATTGTTTTCACTACGGTTTTCCCGCTTATCGGCCAATAAGTTTGCCGTACCGCATTAAGAGTGGCTTGGACACCCGCGTGTCCTTGCTTTAAATGGTATTGTTGGATGATTGACTCTGTGACCGAGTGCCTTTGTGGAAGAAGCAAAGGGTGCTTCTGATCATACGTCAGATCCGCGTGAGACAGTCTACCGCCTACTCGTAGGAGACCGCACGCGTCTATGAATGGGTGAAGCGCAGCAAGGCGCCCTTTGTAAGATTTATCGTTTACCTGTGTTTCCGGGACCTTGCGGTCATTATGGAATTCTTGTAGTTGAATTAATCTAATTATACGATCGTGAGAGCTCTTTAGTTCATCTGTGGTTAATTGCCCGGTGTGTTTTGTTTTCTTTAGTGAATGGTGGTAAAATCTGAAGCAATATGCTACTACGCGTGTTAGCAGTCGAAAATTTGAAAATTTTCCGAAAATATTAGAGGTTTCGGCAAGCGTGTTTGATAATATAGTAATTTTACGCGTTTCGGGGATGTCTATGGATTGCAAGTTTGTGATTGGCCATTGGTCTTCATTTAGTGAGAGCCAATGTGGTCCATTTTTCCATGTTAGATTTTTATTTAGTTCAGATGGACTTGCCCCTCGAGAGAGTATGTCCCCTGGATTGTCCTTTGATGGTACATGACGCCAGAGCTCTGCATTGCTGTGCTGCTGAATTTCGCTTACCCTATTTCCAACGAATTGTTTTAATGTGTGAGGTTGAGAATTAATCCAATGCAATACAATCATGGAGTCTGTCCAAAAGTAAGTTTTTTCTATTGGTATTCTTAGAGCTTTACTGGTGATTTTGTACAAATTAATTAATACCAGTGCTGCACATAATTCTAAACGTGGTAATGATTGCGTTTTGAGAGGTGCGACGCGAGATTTTGAACAAACTAGTGAGGTATAATAATTTCCATCGGTAGTAGTCGTTCTGAGGTATATACATGCACCGTACGCGCGCTCACTCGCGTCACAGAATCTATGTATTTGCATAGATTTGCAATTGTCCTTTACAATTCGTCGCGGAATAGAAAACTGACGTACTAAATGTAGTTGCGCTTGAAAATCTATCCAGGTTGAATGAATTTCGATAGGAAGCGGTTCATCCCAGGTTTGTTTTATTTTCCATAAGCTTTGCATAATAAGCTTTGCTTGGACCCAGGTTGAATGAATTTCGATAGGAAGCGGTTCATCTCAGGTTTGTTTTATTTTCCATAAGCTTTGCATAATAAGCTTTGCTTGGACAATTATTGGACCTATTAATCCTAGCGGGTCGAATAGTTGTGCAATTCTAGATAAGATAGTGCGTTTCGTTATGGTGTTCAGGGGTTCGTTGCCTTTTAAAGTGTAGCCAAGTGTATCCTGTGTGGGGTGCCAATAAAGACCGAGCGTCTTTTTCTCATCTGAGAGATCGAGAGTCATGAGCGGATCGTCTGATTTTTGCAATGGCGCTACTAATTGCGGTTCATTTGACAACCATTGTCTGAGTTGAAAGCCCCCCTTTGCAGTGAGTGCGATGAGTTCATCGCGAATACGTTGCGCCTTCCCTAGATTGTCGGCGCCGGTTAACAAGTCGTCCACGTAAAAGTCGGTTTTTAGTATCTTTGATGCTTCGGGATGTACCTTTTCTTCATCTTCAGCAAGTTGCAATAAGGACCGTGTGGCTAAATATGACGCGCATGCCGTACCATACGTAACCGTGTTTAGCTGGTAGATTTGGATGGCATGCGTTGGACCTTCCCGCCATAAAATTTTGTGATATTTTCGATGCTCTGGATTTGCGTTTTGAGAGGTGCGACGCGAGATTGACGCAACTTCTTGATGAAGTAACGTGTGATGCTTTTGGTAGCATCTTCGACATGTGGTGGATCTACACTCGCTCGTGCGGTGTGTTGAACGAAGACAGTGCAAGCACGAGTTTTTCGCTCTTGCGAATTTTATACGATCGGGGATGGATAAGCGTAGAAATGTCTCGCATTGTTGTGGATAATGAGAACCCTTGCAGAAGTTACATGAGATCGTAGGTGTCTGGACGTTGTATACCTGTGATGTATGGGTGTGTGTGTTGTGAACAAAGGGTCTTGGCGGTGGTCGGCGAAGTGGTTGGTGACGCGGTATATGATTGGGGATGGACGATGTCTGGCAATTGGTTGTGTTTCCGAAGGGCTCTAAAATTTGGCACCTTTCATGTAGGAAGGCAAAGAACGTCTCGATCGAAGGAAATTGCTCATTGCAGGTATGCTCCTTCCATTTCAAAACTGTATCCTTGTCGATTTTTGAAAGTAATAAATGTATTAAGAGAGAATCGGTGGTCGGCTGGTTTAGGGATTGTAGTGAACGGTAATGAGCCTCTATAGAATTTAAAAAGGGTCTTAATTCGCGGTGTGTTGATCGGTTAACAGCTATATGATGATATCGTTTCTGCAGGATATTCCATGCAACAGCATAGTTTGATGCTGAATTACTGAGTGATTCTATCGCCCTTAACGCTTCGTTCTTTAAACACGATCTGAGATACATGAGCTGTTTACAATCGTTTATTCTCTGGTTTTCGCGAACAGTTGATCGAAATTGGTCGGCAAAACCCGGCCATTCTTCGTACTGTCCAGAAAACAATGGCAAATTTATCTTTGGGAGGTGTACGTCTAAATCTAACAACTCGATTTGCGAATACGGTGACGGCTGACTTTGTACATCACCATGAGGTATATGGGTGGCTGCACTCGCGACGTTGTTGCTTGGAAGGAAGTCTAAGGCTTGTGCTCGCACCTGCGTATAAAGTGATTTTAACCTCATTCGCTCGCGCAATAAATCTCCTGTTTCGTCCGCGGTGTCTAGATCTTGCTGATTTTTTGCGAATGCGGCGTATTCGTTTTGTATGTCCTCTAGACGCATTCTAATCTCTCGGTACGGAATGTCGCGGCCGTGCGCAAATACCTCAGGGTCATTTAACATGTCTTTGAGCTCTTGCAACTCGATGCTGAAGGCTTCGCGTTTAGCTTTTAAAGATTTAATCCGCTCTTCATGAGATGGAGCCATTTTTAATTGTTTGAGTGGAGATCGAAGGGTTTAAGATGGGATAGAAATGTGGCTGCAACGCTGCAATTCTACTGCCTGGATGCTGTTGGACTGCAGTTGCACCTCTCTAGCTGCTGCTCTGGTATTACTCCAAATTGTTGTTGCTTTGCAAAGTTGCACTGATGCACCGAACTGTTACTGCTTTGCAAACTTGCACTCATGCTGCACCTCACTGTTGCTGTTTTGCACTGCGCTGGAGCTGCACCGCACTGTTGCTGTTTTGCACTGCACTGGTGTTGCACCGGGCGAAGACACTTTCAAGCACTGTTTTCCACGTTCTGCCTCCTCGGTGGATGATAGAGAACTGCTGCGCTTCCTTGGCAGCTTTTATTCTCTGTCGAAATACGTGGATGATTGAGACTGCTGCGCTTCTTCGGCAGCTCCTTTCTCAATTTCGATGCGTTGATGATGTAGATAATTGAGACTGCTGCGCTTCTTCGGCAGCTCCTTTCTCAATTTTGGTGTGTCGATGGTGTGGATAATTGAGACTGCTGCGCTTCTTCGGCAGCTCCTTCCTCAATTATGGCGTGTTGATGGTGTGGATTCGCGTTTCTAAGAGTGGTGGCGCTATGGTGTCGCTGGTTCGATGATGTTGGTTTGTTGGATGGTGTGATGTTGGTGAAGATAAATAGTGTCACACGTATTTCAATATTATATTTCAGAATAAATTACTTGGTGATATAATCAATGTCTTAGTGTGGTGTGCGTGTGAATGTTGATCTTTATACAAATGTTAATAATCATCCCGTTTGAGGGTGTTGTGTCGCTATTTATATGAAAAGTGGATGTGTGGGAGGTGATGGTGTGCGCCAATTAGAGCGTGACTACCCTTCGGACAGTCCTCCAGGACCAGCTAGCATACCGCCCATCCTGGAAGTCCCAGTTGGCAGGGTGGTGGTACGTCGCGTTGGCGGGGGCATGAGGTCCAAGGGTAGCTCGCTCGTAATGGGACTTGAGCGGTCGGGGCGACGGGGAAGGTTTTATGGCACGGCACTATTTGTCGGATTGTCACGAGTGGGCACCAGGAAGTCCTCTATCCTGAAGAGTAACGCGAGGTATGCACTCCGTAAATTCTACTAGATTCCCACATTTGTACTAGACCCATCAAAAATAGTTTTCATTGCATTTTTAATCGCTTCTTCAGAATAAAGGTGAACAGGTCTTTTAAGCAGCATCATATCGAGCATTCACTCTTTTTGGGAAGTTGCTAATGGGTCATTTTGACCTGGCCGGTCATTCTAGCACTCAGATTTTCTTGCACTTTTGAATCCTCTATTCACTAAAAACAAATAATATACACAAATTATTGTATGAGTAATTCATATTCAGATAGGTTGGATATTTTTACCAGTGTATGTGTTGTGACGCGATTCTTATTCTTTGTTAAAGGCAGTGTTTTGCGTCTCTCACACGCCAACTTAATCTTGTGTGAGTCGAATTATTGATTGAGTGTGAAAATATATGTGTGAACTACTTTCGAACGTGAACTGCTATATGATCTTTTTGGACTATTGGTGGATATTGAGGCGCGTTAGCTTTTTCGCGTTGTTTTATGTTAAATTTTGTGTTGAGGGGATGGCCTATGATGACGAATAGGAGTTCTTCTTCTTATTGGGCTGTCCTTCATGAGTGGGGAGTACGCAGCCCACCCTGGATTTCCCCAGTCGACAGGGTGGTGGTGGCATGACATCGTGGTGGGGGTGTGAAGCCCAGAGGAAGATCAGTCCAAACGGGACTGAAATGTGTGCGTGTGTTTTAACACGTTAAGCGCCATGTCAGTCACCGGTGTCTGACACTATACTTTCGTTCGGTCCGCGTCAGTCACTGTTGACTGACGATATACAATTTAAAAAATTATATTCTTCTATTAATAAATTTTAAATAATTTGGAGATCATAAAAGAATGTACCTAAATATTACTTGTTACCAAAAAAAAATTTTAACCAGTATTATTAAAACACGGTATACATAAAAATGGTTGTCCTGTGCAGGTTTCACAGAATGTTATAACTTGTTTTGTCAACTTTCTGGCAACATCTCGTCCAAATAACCAGTATTATTAAAACACGGTATACATAAAAATGGTTGTCTTGTGCAGGTTTCACAGAATGTTATAACTTGTTTTGTCAACTTTCTGGCAACATCTCGTCCAAATCGTGCTGCATTATCTTCGTAGCATTTTTTACAATATCTTCGAACTTTAGACACTTAGACTTCCAGTTTTTTGTTGCAGTTTGTGACGAGATATTTGAGGTATATTTACAGTACTGCTACTTGGAATTTCTTCATCCCGACAATTTGTTAGATGGAATTTCTTCCGAAATTCTGTGATACTCATATTCTTCTTGCTAGAGCTTCGGATTTTGAACGTTTATTGAAAATATACGTGTAGTTAATATATGCGTGTTTTAATCCGTGTATTTCTTAATACACGAGTACACAGGTATTGAAATACACGGATCGTAATATCTGTACGTGTATCCGTGTGTAGAAATTATACAGGGTGGTCCACGCAATTGTTTCAGGTCATAACTCCGTTATTAATGCATTTACGAAAAAATGACAAAGGAGAAAGATAAATGGCCCGAAGAGCACTACATCTGTAGGCCCTTAGATTTTTTTTAAGTGTAACAGTGCATGTGCAATTAACAATTGCATTATTTCTTTAAATGGAAATGTATATTTTTTGTTGCACATATCGATTCCTCTGTTCATTCTACGTAAAAAATTATTAGGCTACCGTGGCAAAAAAATGATTAGTTCTCGAGATATTTTCAAAAAATGTCTTTATTGAAAAAGATGCTTATAGGTAAAAATTTTCTACTTATAATTAATTCAAGTACGCGCGCGCGCGCGCGCGTGTGTGTGTGTAATATATTTATCAATAATTTGAAATACGCTTTCCAAATGGCGAAACGCAGAAGTTGGGTATGGGATTATGCAAGCCGTGATGGCGATAAAGCCTTCTGTAATCTGTGTGATGAAAAAACTACTAATGAATTTTCGTATGCGGGTGGGACAACAGGGTCCATTAGTAGGCATTTGAAGTTCATTCATAATTTAGAACCTACCAGCAGTAATATTGAAACAGAAAGTACCTCGTCAAATGTTATCGAAAAATTACGTGTGGAAGAAAATACAATTCCCGCAAATTCGCAACCACCAAAAAAACGTCAAAGACTGTCTATTTTAAACTGCCAGACTTCAAACAATCGTTTATGTGATCCTGCGAAAACGGAAAAAATACACTAGGCAATAGCAAAATTAATTGCCAAAAACCAGTTACCTATTTCTTTCTGTTCATCCGACGGTTTTCAAGAGTTTATATCTGTAGTGCAGCCAAATTATAAAACTGCAAAGATGAAGCAACAAAAAAAAAGACTAATGGGTCTAGAAAGTACGGTCGTGACAAAGATAAGAGAACAATTAAATGCTGTTAAAAGCGTAGCATGTACATCCGATTGTTGGTCATCGTTAGCACAAGATTCGTACATTACGATAACTGTACATATTATTAATTTTAATTGGGACACAGACAGTTTTGTTTTGAGTGTATACGAGATGGAAGAACGCCATACCGCTCAAAACCTCGCAGATGAGCTACAGAGAACTCTTGCAGAATGGAAAATTATTTCGAAAGTAGTAGTCATTGTAACAGATAATGCCAAAAATATGGTAAATGCCATCTCATTGTTATCGAAAGTATCGGACAATACCAACATTTATAGTGTAACATGTGCAGCACATTGTGTCCAGTTAGCTGTAAACCATGCATTAAAAGAAAAACACGTACAACAAATCATCGATATTTGCATGCATTACTAGTAAACATGCATCAGAGCAAAAGCAAGAGCAGATTTCTTTGCTAAAAAGCACATTAATGCAAAGCTGCTCTACACGTTGGAACTCCACCTATTTCATGTTAGACAGTTTATATAGAAACAGATGTGCAATATCAAATGTTATTGCAGACAGAGCCATCACTAATCCAAGGGTAGCACAATGTCTGGAAATAAATTAAAAACAATGGAGAATAATAGTCTCTCTTGAATATTTTAAAACTGCTACAAATTACAACACTTTTTTGTGGAGAAAGTCAAACTTCTATTTCAATGGTGAGACCACTGTTAATGCCCGTGAATGTGGCGATAAACTTGCGAGCCTTGTAGATGTTTGCACGATGTTGTGCCGTCTAGATACTGGTTCGAAGGACCACCGAAATGATTGGGACTTGTAAAAACTGATCTATTTCTATCGTGTGACATGAGCTAGTTGCTACTTGGTTCTCCTTGTTCGTGGTGGTTGAACGACTACTCGACGACTGAGGCTCCGACGTCGCGTCTCGGACGTCCGTGAGAGGGAATTTGTTAGGACACGCTGGTTAATGGTGAGCAATTGCATTTGCCAATCAGCGTGTCTAATGTCGTCTTTACCGCCCTTTCTGTGACATGAGCTAGTTGCTCCTTGGTTCTCCTTGTTCGTGGTGGTTGAACGACTACTCGACGACTGAGTCTCTGACATCGCGTCTCGGACGTCCGTGAGAGGGAATTTGTTAGGACACGCTGGTTAATGGTGAGCAATTGCATTTGCCAATCAGCGTGTCTAATGTCGTCTTTACCGCCCTTTCAGTGCGCCGTCACCTTGGAAGGGTGGGAGACGGTCGCGAGGGGTGGACGGAAAGTCCCAGAAATCTGGAATTTCCTCCGGGTGATTCATCGGCAAGCGGACCGTTACATAGAGATATGTCGTTCGGAAATTCGTGGTTTATGGTATGTTCGTAGATTACTCCCGTTTCGTCCATAAAAGGGTTCAATGAACGCAGGCTACTTTTTGTTTTTAGAGGTTTTTGTTCATGGAGCAATTGTATCTCTATGCTAAAACGTTCTTGCTGGGCGAGCCTTACCAGAAGACTCTCGGCATCAATCAATTTACGCGTCGTAAGGTATCGGTGATTGCCTTCGAATTCTACGAAGAATGACTTTAGCCAATCTCAAAGAGTACGCCGTGATTCTGCGTAAATTTGAGTAGCACGAGTATCGTTGAAATAAATCTATGGGTTCGCGAGCTGTACCTGTTAATGCTAGATATGTTGTATTAATTTTTCGTGTCTCAGGTATGTCCTGAGTGGGGGCTTGGCTTTCTGTGTAAGCCAAGACGGTCCAAACCACCATAACCTACACGTCGCTAAGAAGCTGGGATTGGTTCCACGTGATATTACGTGAGCAGGATTGTCCTTTGACGAGATGTGCTTCCAGCTACCGGAAGCCGTTAGTCCCTGAATTTCCGATACTCTATTCGTGACGAATCTTGTCCGTTTTGTTGGGGGGCTCCCGGGACATGCTAAAACTATCGTCGAGTCTGACCAATAGTGTTCCTCGGCGAAGTCCATTTGAAATATGCACTTGACCCTGGCTGCCAATTGCGAAGCCAGAAGAGCGCGTTTTGTTGGGGGGCTCCCGAGACATGCTAAAACTATCGTCGAGTCTGACCAATAGTGTTCCTCGGCGAAGTTCATTTGAAATATGCACTTGACCCTGGCTGCCAATTGCGAAGCCAGAAGAGCGCCACACAGTTCTAATCGCGGCAGGGTCGTTGACTTCAGCGGTGCTACCCGCGACTTTGCGCACAACAATCGGACTGTCGCATCCCCTGTCGCGTCTACCGTACGCAGGTATACGCACCCTCCGTAGGCCCTTTCCGAGGCATCCGAAAAAGTATGGAGGTCAACGTAATCCATATTGTCACTAATTACGCGGCGAGGTACAATTATTGAGGTAATGCTTTGCAATTCTTCACGGAAAGTGGACCACTGTGTGTGGAGATCTTGCGGCAAAGTTTCGTCCCAGTTCACCCTTAATTGCCATAAATTTTCTCATAGAGAATACTGCGCTTCGTGATGCGCTTTAGATGGTGGTCCCGAATTGAGTAGTGCAGTTCATCTGTATCGGCTATCCACAACAGTCCGAGGGTTTTCGGATCCTGATCGGCTTCTTTGATTTCAACCGCCCCTTGCGTGCTATTTAATGACTAACGCGTTGCTATTGTTGCTTGCCCATTTTCTTAATGAAAATCCTGCCTGCTCTAATATTCGGGTCAAGTCGCGTCGTAATTCTACTGCTTCCGAAATAGTTTCACAGCCGGTAAATAGATCGTCAACGTAGAAGTCGTTGACGATAGTACGACTTGCTGTTGGAAACGATTGAGCGTGATCGAGGCCGACTTGTCTAAGTACACGCGTCGCTAAGAATGGAGCTGATGCAGTGCCGTAAGTGATGGTATTTAATTCGAATGTATTGATGGATTCATTAGTATTGGAGCGCCACAAAATTCGTTGAAACCGGCGATTTTCTGGGTGCACTAACACTTGTCTGTACATTTTTGCGATGTCCGCAAAAAGTACGAGGCGGTGTTTTCGAAAACAGATCAGAATTTCGAAAAGATCACTTTGTACAGTGGGCCCTACGAGTTGTGTGTCATTCAAGGAGACTCCAGATGCACTCTTCGCCCAACCGTCGAAGACGACTCGAATTTTTGTGGTACTGCTTGATTGTTTAAAAACCGCGTGGTGCGGTAAGTAATAACTTGGTTCTGTATTTACTGATTCATGATCTGTCAGTCGCGTCATGTGTCCCAGTGCTTCGTATTCAGTCATGAAGTCAGTGTAATGTCTCTGAAGTTCGTGGTCCTTTAAAAATCTATGTTCCACACCTAGCAGCCGATTTTCAACCTGAGTGCGTGACTGTCCAAGTTCGTCTAGTTTGTTGTTAAAAATCTCTGAAGTTCGTGGTCCTTTAAAAATCTATGTTCCATACCTAGCAGCCGATTTTCAACCTGAGTGCGTGACTGTCCAAGTTCGTCTAGTTTGTTGTTAAAAGGAATGCTAACTGTGTATCGTCCCGTTTCGTCCCGTGTTGTCGTGTGGTCAAAATGTACCTCGATGGGGTCGGTTGAGCTATTTGAATTTAACCCTTTCGTTACGGCAGTCCGCTCCGCTGGAGTGATGCCACTGAACGGGGCACCGCGCCGCCGGAGTAACGCCACTGAACGGAGCACCGTGCCGCAAAGTGTGCATATTGCGCGTCGGTAAACTGGTGTTCGGACTTACGTCTTTCAACGCTACCTTGTCATTCTCCGGATCGTACTCTTCTTTAAGTGTTACACAACAACATATTTGGAGAGTTTGCAATTATTATAAATAAAAATACAATTTAGGGTAATTAATATGTCAAATTAAAATTCTCAGTAATTTAATTCAGAATGATAAATTTTAAAACAAGGGGCGTCACACAAACCCACATTACAGTTTTTACATTCATACTTAGATTCGCGTCTTTGTGTCGCACTGCAATCGACGCACCTTCTACTTCGGTTTTTTCCTACCGATTCATAAACCGAAGGAAAATGTCTTTCTGTTAATCTCAGTGGATGATTATTGCTTGTTCGATGTTGATGACTTGCACTTTGATGATACTTTCCCAGTATTTCCCTAATTAATTGCAATTGAAATTTTGCCATGGATATCGGTTCTTTCATTTTGTGTTTGTAAAGGCAATAAGCATTCCACATGCAAATGTCCAACAAATGAAAGAAAAATTTGCGGTACCACTTCAAAGATTTGCGTGTTGAATTCACAGTGCTTATAACCATGTCAGCTCTATCCACTGCACCCATTGAGTTATTATAATCCAATACGCATACAGGTTTTTGGATAACTCTTTCTCCTCCGTGCCTGATTACCGTTTCAAATTCTGCCATATGCATGGTAGAAAGCATGTACACTTCTTTTTTATACATCCACTTTATGACTAATAAATTATTGGATGATCGAAAGGTTGCCTCTCCTCTTTTTAATCGTTCATCAATTTTTTGCATTCCTTTCCTCCTTTTTCTTACGGTCCCGCACGCATTTGTGCAATTATTATGTAGAAAATTAAATAACGCTGGACTCGAATACCAATTATCTACATAAAGGGTATGGCCCTTTCCTAGATATTCTTTTTGACGGGATGTATTGTTTGAAAGACAGCCGCCCTTTATATAAAAGTAAACTTTCGTCAATGCACAGCCGTTGGTAGGGTTGAAATGATCGACTAAATGATTTTCGTAATATATCACTGACGTTCCGTATTTTGTACAAACGATCATTAGTAGGACCGACATCATGGGTGAAATGTAGCATCCGTAATAATTTGAAATAGCGGTCTCTAGTCACTACTTCTCCAAAAATATCGCTACGCAAAAGTTTGTCTTTACTCCAGTACTCTACTAATGATAACTTCTTGTTGCGTGTCATTAAAAATGACACAGCAAAAAAACAGTATAGTTCGGTTAGTACTGTTGCTTCTGAATTGTTTGTTATTATTATTCTTTCGAGACCAATATTGATTTGTTTTACTCGCAATCAACTCTACGAGCTCTTCAGAGACGAAAAGCTGAAAGTCATCTAAGATTTTTGCTGATCTACTAATGTTTCCTTTAATTCCTGAATCTTCTGACGCAAACTTATGTATTTTAGGGACAAATCTTTTTGACGTCCATACTTCACAGTAACTGTCATTGGTTTCAATCTTCTCTGCTTCTGATTCAGAAGTACTACATATAGTTCTTCTTTTTTTGTGTAGTGTAACATTATTTTGATTTTCATTATCTGAATCATTTTCTGAATCAGTCAACCCGTTAGAGAATAGAATTCTTTTTGACCTTCGCTGTAACATTCTGATAAGGGTGCAAAAAGATTTTATAAAACAAACTAAACAAAGCTCCAAATAAAATTTTCAAATAAATGTTGCGAACCTTGAAAAATTAATAGCTGTTTTCCAATTTCTTGTAATGCTTCAAGGAAGATTTCTTGTTATATTATACTTTTGTACCAGACAAATACTTCACTCCCGAATAGAACACACAGAAGAAACTTGTTTCGACGTACAGAATATATTACGCGCGTTCAAAATATACTTTTAGTGGGATTAATCCAATACGGGTCAATAGAATTGCACATTGCACGCCGGTTGAATATTAGCCACTGACAGCTTGAAGGAGATTGGAGCGTGATTCTTGTCCCGATTGCTTCCAAACCAGTGCATGTTTTATTTTTGGATTAAAACAAATGAAGAACGAACCAAAGAATGACAAGTGCCATCGATGTGCAAGATGCATACAAACAAAAGAAACAAGAATATCGCGGGGCCGGTGATCAAGCGGTACCACGCTGACGCCCGGCTACAGCCGGCGCTCGTACACACAGGTCATCGCGTGGATGCCATCTATATCCGGCTCTCGTAACGAAAGGGTTAATGTGGATGAGGGTTGAATTTCTCCAATTTCCCAGACTTGAAAGATTATTTTATTCAAGTCTGCGTTCGTTACTGTGTGGCAGGGACTGTTGTTTTGCTTTTGAGTGGTAATGGACCAGTTGAAGCTGCCGCCCAGCACCCAACCCAAGCGCGTCTTTTGCTACACCAAATCGCTTGACTCTACTTTGTGTTGCCCGATACAAAGTAATTTCCAAAATAGGCCGGCTCCGATTAACAAATCGATTCTAGATAGTCGATTGAAGTGCGGATCGGCGGGCGTAACACTGGCTGGTATGGCCACCTTCGTGAGACTTGTTGGTAAATTAGGCATATCCTCCGTGATGTTGTCTATTACAAGACACGAGAGGTCTGCGTGAAAATTATTACATATTGAACTGATCGCGACGCTAGTCCTGGACCGTATGCAATTTCCCGACCTACCGAGGCCACCTACAGTGGTTTTTATGGCGGAGCGATTGAGCACAATTCGTCCGTTATAAAATTGGCTTGTGAACCTACATCTAGTTTTTGACCGTTTCTTCCCTTGATGTACACGACTGCTGTGGATAGCACTGTGTACTCGATTGCGGCGCTGGCTGAATTTGACACGCACGATGGTGTCGAAGTAGCTAAGGATTCTGCCGAAATTGCCGTTTCGCTTGTTTTATCCTGGTGTAGAAGAGTGTGTTGTCTTTTCCCACATTTTCTACACGTTCCTCGCGTGCACCCGCTGACACTGTGCCCTTGATTGAGGCAATTAAAGCAAGATCGAAAGCGTTTAACTGTCTCCTGTCTTTCGGGAGTTGACATTTCCTTCAACTGTGTGCAATATAGTAGCAGGTGCTCTCCTTTACATCGTACACATTGATTGCGCGTACTCGAAACGTGAACGGCTACGGAATTTGACCTGCCCGGAGCCCTATTGACGCGAACCTTTTTCGCCTCGTTAACTACCTGCGCGGTTGTCTGGGGATTAGTGGTTGCTCGTTCTAGCCGTTTCGCTTGTCTTTCGAGAAAATTGACGGAATCGTTAACTTTCGGCCTGCGCGAAGCGTTTGTCGCGAATGTATCCCAATCATTGAATGTTTTTGCATCTAATTTTTTCGCTAATAAAAGTGCTCGTTCTAGCCGTTTCGCTTGTCTTTCGAGAAAATTGACGGAATCGTTAACTTTCGGCCTGCGCGAGGCGTTTGTCGCGAATGTATCCCAATCATTGAATGTTTTTGCATCTAATTTTTTCGCTAATAAAATTATGACAAATGACAAGATTCTATCGGTTCACCCAACGCACCTAATGCTATCAATTGATTGTTAGCCTTGTCTATGAATTCTCGCAATGAAACGCTAGTTTGATGTGTGATGGTCGGAATTTCTATAAGTGCGTTTACAGGTTGGTGAATCAGTGAATCTGGATCCTCAAACCGTCTCTTTAAGTTGGCCCACGCAAGTTTATAATTTTCTTCAGGGACACCCAACGATTCTACCGTGCGCGCAGCGACGCACTTCAACGCTGAGTTTAGGTAATGGAAGCGTTGAATATCTGTTAATGAACAATTATTGTGGATCATTGTCAAGAATGTGTCTCGAAATCGTACCCAATGGTCATATCTTCCGTCAAACGTGGGTAGCACGATTGTGGGTAATCTAGGAGTGTTTTGCGAATCTATAACGCTAGAAACTGTGCTTGGAGATGTTGCTGAACCTCGTAAATGCAAATTATGTTTTTCCGCTCTGGTTATCAATGGGACAAACGCGCCCTCAAAGTCGTCGCGTTCATCGAATTGTGATGCTTCAGCGTCCGAACTCGTTACTATTGCCTCGATTTGACATTGTACTTTGTCGAATTTTTCATGCAAATCTGAGTATGAATTTGTCTTCTTTTCTAACGCGTCTAATATATAAAGCGCTTAAAACGAGTTAGTCGTGACTTCATGGCCCCGCGTTCCGCGACAAGTGCTTTTAGTTGACCTTCCATTGTTATACGATATTGCAAGTAGAAGATTGAAAAAACTTACGAACAGGAGATGATGGAGAAGTTGGAGTGGCGACGTTGATTCGCCCAGTCCTCGTGGTCCTGACCCCAGTGGTTTGCTCCGATACCGCTTGCTATCTCGTCCAGGGGCGTGACGCTCTGGTGAGGTGCACAGAAACCTTCCTGGATGTCTATATCAGTGACCGGCAGCTGCTCTGGAGATCCAAGGATGACCCACGTTGTCCAGTCGTCTTAATGATGAGCTTCCAACTGACTGCTTTCAGTTAGAACACTTGATTTTATCGCTGCACCACAGCCAATTGTGGACTATACTTTTAGATTCCAAACTGGTTGTGCGTGGTGGCAGGATGCTCTTCGATTTCGTAACTTTTTTTTTTGTTGATATCCGGCTCGAAGGACCAAATGTTAATACCCGTGGTTGTGGCGATAAACTTTCGAGTCTTGTAGATGTTTGCACGATGTTGTGCTGTTTAGATACTTGTTCGAAGGACCATCCAAATGATTGGGACTTGTAAAAACTGATCTATTTCTATCGCGTGATGTGAGCTGGTTGCTCCTTGGTTCTCCTTGTTCGTGGTGGTTGAACGACTACTCGACGACTGACTCTTCGACGTCGCGGTTCGGACGTCCGTGAGAGGGAATTTGTTAGGACACGCTGATTGGTTAATGGTGAACAATTGCATTGGCCAATCAGCGTGTCTAATGTCGTCTTTACCGCCCTTCCAGTGCGCCCTTAGCGCGCTGTCACCTTGGAAGGGTGGGCGACGGTCGCGAGGGGTGGGCGGAAGGTCCCAAAAATCTGGAATTTCCTCCGGGTGACTAATCGGCAAGCGGACCGTTACGTACAGATGTGCCGTTCGGAAATTCGTGGTTTATGGTATATTCGTAGGCTATTGAGCGCGAGGGACACAAATTACTAAAAATCTAGAAAAGCAATTCTAGCGACCCTCGCAGGATGTGATGAGACCCGTGCAAGCAATAAACGAAAATCCTGAACTCAAAAATAACATCAAATATAACTCAAAAATAACTCAAATTGACACCGAGGGACCTATTAAGATGCGAAACTGAGAGATGGATGAA
>NW_017101042.1:121134-127490 GCF_001263275.1 Habropoda laboriosa
ATCATGTTTTTTTGATCCAAGATACAAAAATCTGGAGCACGAAACATCTGACGTAAAAGAAATAATTCGTACAGAAGTAAAACGTTTGCTTCAAGACTCGAATATAGTAAATGCACTACATACAGTCAATGCAGCAAAGGCACATGAAAAATCTGCTCTTGAATTTTTATATGACAAGATCACCGATAACAATGATGTTTATATTCAAATTGAAACGTATATGACTGAGTCACAATCACGCTTCGATTTAAATCCATTTGAATGGTGGAAGGCTAGGGCAAACAAATATCCAGCAATTTCCGAACTTGCCAAAAAATATTTAACAATTTCAACAACCTCGGCGATGTCGGAACGGTGTTTTTCATGTGCTGGAAATATTGCAACAAACAAAAGAAACCGTTTAGTTCCACAAAATGTTAATACTTTAGTTTTCTTATCTCAGAACAAAAAATTAATAAATTAAACTTTATTAACCAATACTATAATGTTTCTTATTTTCACCTGCAACCCAGTAAATTAAGTCTCATAAACCATTTACATACCTAAATATTCTGATATTTAATTATAAAATAAAATATGAGGTATGGATTAATACACGTGGAACTATACATTTCGATACGTGTATACGTGAACTTCAGTACACGGATACACGTATAAATATTATGATCCGTGTATCCGTGTATTTCGATATACGTGTACCCGTGTACCTGTGTATGTATTGAGAAGTACATTGATTAAAACATGGATATATTTTAGGTACACGTGAAATCGGGATCCCTACTTCTTGCTAATATTTTTAAATAAAATATGACCACTGATAACAGCAGTATTTAGTAGGAGCTCAAAGACTAGCTTTTTATACCATTTCATGGATTTTCGTAACGGATTATTATAGGCACTCATTTGATCGGATATATCAGCTGCTGCTTTTCCTGCATTATAATCCACTACAATTTTCGGTTTCAAGTAGTGACCTGATCTATTTTCAACATTCACCATCTCTGAGGTATGTTTTGTTGAAAGAAGTAAGATGTCCCGCTTATCTTTCCATTTTAAAATGGTTATTCCTTTTTTGTTCTCTGTTGCTATAATTTCTCCCCGTTTTAATTTCTTTGACGTTACTTATCGAGTAATTTATATGCTAAATCTAAACTCGTGTACCAGTTGTCTGTGTTGAACGTGTGCCCCTTATTGAATACATCTCTACAAAGAGACATTACAACATTAGTTGGTGTCGTATTTTCTTTTTCTAAACTTTTCCTTGCATATACACGAAAAGCATACGTGTACCCAGATCCGCAGCACAAGTTAAATAATTTAATACCATATTTGTGGCGTTTTTGTTTTAAATATTGCCTAAATATTATGCGGCCACGAAATGGTATCAGAGATTCATCGATACATATAGTTCCAGATGGATGATAATATTTCTTGAAATTTATTTCCATGTTATCTATTAGTTGTTGTATTTTACATAAACGATTGGAAACATCTGTCTCCCTATTGTCTGAAAAATGCAGCATTCGTAATAATATTTCAAATCTATTTCTTGACATTATTTCTTTTGGGAAAGTTTGCATATATGCAGGATTATGGGACCAATATAAACGTAAAGATGGTAGTCTAAGTATGTAGTCCCATTCATAGAATGAACCTAAAAATTTTTTCATTTCATTTTTGTTTGTCACGGTCCACTTACACAAACGCTACGAGTTTTCAACCCCTAGTTTTTGCGACGCATATAAGTTCGTTTGTTTGGCGATATCCTCAAACAATTCATCAGGCACAAACAGTTCATAAGAATTCTCTATTGTTGTACATGACTTTACATTCAAGTCTTCAATCCTAAAGCGAGTTTTCAACCCCTAGTTTTTGCGACGCATATAAGTTCGTTTGTTTGGCGATATCCTCAAACAATTCATAAGAATTCTCTATTGTTGTACATGACTTTACATTCAAGTCTTCAATCCTAAAGCTAGACGGATAGGTGAAAGGCATAATCCTTGGTTGATTACCTCTCGGATCATGCCATTCTTCAAAATCCTCATCCTTTGATGACGAAAAAAGAACGACTCTACGACGTTTTTTTAGGAAAACTAATTTCACTTGAATCGCTTTCACACGCTTTTTCTACTGATATTGTCACTGTTACGGGTAAAGAAAAAGACAACTGACTGAAAATGACTGACATACAAGAAATATATCTGAAGATATATGTACATGCAGTCTTGTCGCAACCTTAAACAGATCTTCCGATAAACGGAAAGGAAGACAAAATAGGCTTGGCGCTTAACGTGTTAATAAAGGAGGAAAAACGCTTTTATGCACCGTAAGAAACAGGTAGAAATGCTTCTCGTGTGTCGGACTCGTCTTGGATGGTGTTAGACCCTACCGACTAAACAATCCAATCCTCTTTCATCTGTGACCTTTTCTATGCCCCCGCGGGACCTCCGGAAAGCATGACTTCGCGATGATGGTCTAGCAATAGCTCTTCCACTTTTATTTGGCCTTACATCATTTATCCTTGTATTTGGGGGAAAGCAGCTATTCTTGCTTTCCTTCCCTCCTGTTCTTCTTTTCGTAACTCTTTTAGAATTATGGTTGCAAAGCTGCTAGTGGCTGCCCAGTCGTCATCCATGCATTGCATCAAGTTGTCCGGAGTGATTGGCCCTCCCAGCGTTCCCTCGTGAAATGAGGGCATTGGAAGAAGACATGTTCCGGGTCTCCTGGTACTGCACATCCTGCGGGGCAGTCTGGAGAGTCCTCATGGCCAAATTTGTGCAAGTACGTACGATAACACCCGTGTCCGGAGAGCATCTGTGTCAGGTAGTAACTGACTTCCCCGTGTTGGCGGTTCACCCAAACGTCTAACCGAGGGATAAGGCGGTATGTCCACCTCCCTTTTATAGATGCTTCCCACTCGGTCTGCCAACGTTGTAGACTCTTTTGCCTGACGCCCATTGGCTGCTCCTCCCGAAACTCCGGTGGTATGTTTCTCTGGTGTTCCCCGACTATAAGATCAATTGATTCGCTCTTTTTCCTACTTGTAATGAGGACGGCTTATTGTTAGTGCTGTACTGTTAGTGCTTTGGAGTTCCTCAAGAAATTTTGCAACTAGGATAACTCCTGCGTCATTTGCGAAAACTACGATCTGTGCGCAGTTGTAGCTTTAACAATACACCATACAGGATATTCCACAGAAGTGACCCCAGTACAGAGCCTTGGGGTATGCCTCCGGTGACACTATGTTTCTGGGGGCCATCCTGTGTCGTACGTAAGGTATCTATTGTTAAGGTAGTTCTCAACCATCCTTTTCAAATAGGGTGGCACTTTTAGTCTATCCAGTGCCAGGCAGATGTTATCCCATCTAGCGGAGTTGAAAGCGTTTTTGATATCGAGGGCAACAACCAGGCAGTACTCCTTTGTCCCCCTCTTGTTATATTTATTAAACTATTCTTTACATATGAGCGACGATATGCGATACAAGACATAAGATATTAGACTGAGACTCGTCTAGGCGAGCCACCAAGCCATAGGCCCAAAAACAGAAGACTGACTATTTCGCCGTTACCTGCCTCCAGATGTCAATGCTATTCGATTCTCAACACCTCTTTCACCTCGCACCAGATATAGCCTCTTTTGCCGTGCTGACAACATGGTTTATTGCGTTTAATGTTGACCTGAACTTTCTGAAGCCATATTGGTTACCCGCCAAAAGGTTTCCAACAACGCCTTCGATTCGATTATACATGATGCGTTCCAGGATATTCCCGGCTGTATCAAGCATGTACAAAGGACGGTATGCCGATCGTCGGGTGTTTTTTTTTCCCTTTGGCAAGAGCACAAGTCTCTGCATTTTCCAACGCTCTGGAAAGATTCCTTCGCGGAGGCATGTGTTATACATGTCGAGGAAAAGCTCTGAAGCTGTCTTAACGGCCATCTTTATGGCAGCGTTCGGAATGCCGTCTGTTCCTGGTGCCTTCTTATTCCCCACCTTCCTGGTAGATCGTAATAATTTCTCGCGTGTGATAGGGTATATCTTCGTCGTCTTCTTGTTGTGCCTCATATTCAACCTCTTGTTGTTGTGGGAACAGTGCCGTTACTATTTTTTTTAGCTACTTAGAGCAGGTAAGTTGCCGCCTTGACTGGCTCTTGAGCCGTGTCATGACCACCTTGTATGGCCTGCCCCACGGATCATCATCCACCTCTTCCAGTAGTTCCTTCCAGGTTTGCCGTTTACTACTTTTGATCGCCTTGGTTAATTTGGCCCGTGCCTCCTTATATTTTGCTTTAAGTGCTAGATGTGTAGGTTTGCCTCTAGCTCGCTGGACTAGCCTCCTGGCGTGGTTGCTCTCCCAACGGAATCTAGCTATCGCATCATTCTACCAGTACACTGGAGTATGTGGATTTCCATCCTTTCTTCTAGGCATGGTGGCGTCACAAGCTCTAATCACTCGTTTCATGATTTCCGCCGCTTTCTTCACCACGGATTCCTCACTATTATTACCATTTTCCATGGCCAAGTGGAACATCTCTTCATCAAAAACGCTCGCCCTCCGTCCAATGCACCTTAATCTGCCCATTGATCGTCGCTCGCATTTTTGCTGTCTGGGAACTTCCCACAGAATAGCACGATGATCACTATGTGTGTAGATATCAGATACTTGCCAGTGCGTGCCCTCTTTTACAAGGCCGCTGCTGACAAAGGTAAGATCTATCATAGAACTCGCTCCTCTTTTAGTGTAGGTGGGTAAGGTGCCGTCATTCAGTAGAGTAAGGTTTAGTACAGCCAGAGTTTCTAGGAGTGCTTGTCCTCTTTTGTCCGTCTTTTTGCTGCCCCAGGCCAGTGCCCAGGCATTAAAGTCAGCTGCAATTACTTGTGGATTCCGGTCCGTGGCATCACTGACCAGTCGGTATATGGTTCCCTCAAAGTCTTCCAGCGTCAAACTAGGTGGGGTGTAGCAGCTGTAAATGTATGCGCCATTTACTTTTGCCCATACGTCTCTTTATGGTCTCGTGGAAAGGGTACCTGCCACAGGCCCAGACAGCTCCTTTGCCCGTCGCGTTCACCTTCTAGGATTGTCGGTCGAGGTTCTTGTATGGTTTCGCGATGATCGTCACATCCACCTTTTTTTTCTCGCACTGTTTGCATCAGCAGATCATATGATGTTTCGCTGTGTTTGAGGTTTAGTTATAATATCCTCATTTTCGTTTTTGGGTAAGTTCCTGGTAAGCCTTCTTGTGAGCAGGGCATTTGCTGCTTCCAGCAATGTGCTTTCTATCATCTTCATCTTCCTTATCTCGACGTTAGTATGCAGCAAAGCTCTGATGTGCTCTTTTCAATATTATGACCCTCAACGACACACAAGAAACAGCATTTCGATCTATCCACCATACTCTTGCAGTATTTGGATAAGTGTCCATACCGCCAACACTCGTAACACATAGTTGGCCTCGTCAGTTCTCGGACTCGACAGACCACCCAACCTACGCGTAACTTACCACATCGGAAACCTTTTTCGCTACCTCTGCAAGAAGCATCACCACTGCAATTTGAGTGCCACCGTATGCCTTTCGTATAGACTTAATGTAGTCTAGTTTATCCTCAAAGTTTTCGCCGAGTATATGCGTAAGAGTATCTCGAACACCCACCTTAGTGGTGACTTCATCAAGATCTTTGATCTCGATCGTCGTTTGCGGTGTTCTACTTTTCATCGCGGCCTCTTGGCTGGCTTTGTCTAAGACTAGAATCATATCTCCTGCCATCGTCCTACGTATTTTGTTGACACTCTGTCCCACCTCCTCTAGTGTGCCGTCCTGCTTGACTCTGCTCAAGATCTCAGCGTAGCTCAGTTGCCCTTGTTTCTGTTCATGCTTCTTTTTGTGGCGCACTTTTTTCCACTCGGCGCCCTCATTCTTCACTGGATCTATCTGGGTGTTCCAGTTGTTATTCCTCCTTCGTTTTTTTCTTTCGTTTCTTAACTTTTTTAGTTCTACGGCCTTTGCCCAAGGGCGGAGTGATATCTTTCCTCTTGCCGCCGTCTTCCATTTGCCTTTTCCGCAACGGAGTCGTTGCAACCCTGCCGTCGAGTTTAGACGACTTTCCTCTGGTCACCGGTAGCTTCTGCGGCGATCTCTTCCTATAGACCTTTTCTTCAAGTTTCGACAGCCTGTTAAAGTCTCCGTGGACGTTATTTCTAGGTCTTACGTATTCCGGCAAATCTTCAATTTGTGCTCCAAGCTTAGTGAGTTCCTATGTCCTCTTCCTCTCGTCTTCCTCTTTTTCTTCTATTTTTACTTCACTTGGCGCTTGATACACCATGGGGGTCAAGTGGTCCACCCTCTTTGGATGACGT
>NW_017101042.1:127667-132996 GCF_001263275.1 Habropoda laboriosa
CCCTACCCGTCACCTGGGGACGCGCCACGTAGGGGTTACAGACTCTCCGCGCGCGCGCGTGTGTGTATGGTGGCTTACGACACGTTAATTGCTATTGAAGGAAATGTACGCGCAGCAGGGAGGCGTATGGCACGCAGAAGCGTCGAGTTTCTGCGTCCATAAAACACTTTCTGGTTCTCGACCTCGCTTCGAAAGGCAAAGTAAACACAAAAGAATTTAAATTAGCAGCCCTCAAAAATAACAGGCCTGTTCGACCGTGTCATAAAGTCAAGCTCTTAATGGTTGTATTTGTGACGCAACAGTATGAGTACATACTTACCTTTTGTTCAGTATTATTTGCTCAAGAAAAATACTTTTAGGTCCCGTACTAAAATTGTGCAGCTTGTTGCTGTGTGCACTCTTCTCCTGCGATGGTGCTGATCATGTCTTGCAAATCAGGTTGAAGATTTGTTGCAGTTTGTCCGTCACCTGAAAGCCCCATAATTCTGTTCCATCCGTTTCTTATGTTGTTTTGAGTAACTTCTGGTCATGATTCAGATAACATGTCTGTACAGTGTTTTAACGTATAATCCTGGTAAAATTCACTTACGCCGTTCTCATAAGTTAAAATACTGCAACATTTTATGGCGAAAAGCTCTTTTAGTGTTTTCTATAATTCCTTGATCCATTGGCTGAATCAATAATGTTGTGTTGGGCGGCAAATAAATAATTTCGATGTCTTCGTGCTCTTGTAGTGCTGGCGAAACCTTATGCCCCTCACAATTATACAATAATAAGATCACTTTTCCGGATTCATATATGTCTTTGCTCTTGAAATTCCCGCACAGATGGTTTGAAATGATTTTCAAACCAGTCTAGAAATATTGTTCTGTCCATCGATTCATTCACTTGGGATTTAGAACGAGGCAAATCAGCAACTGCGTCTCCACCTTCTTTGAATGCCTTATACCATTCATACACTTGTGTTTTCGACAGACATGCATCACCAAAGGCCTATTGTATATAGTATTTTAAACGATTCAGCACAAGAAATTTCGTTGGCAACACAAAATTTAATACAAATTCTGTGCTCGACAAATTTATCCATTATGACAATCGCAGAATACTCTTGAGCACGACTAACATAAACAGCTGATGTAAACAAACTGATTGACAGATAGTGCTCAAACACTGATAATTAGGTACAGTGCTGCTAACTTACACATAAAATTTTTTCGATACCTTCATCACAGGACTTGTAAATGATGAATTCCGGATACTTTTTTTTTACAGAATGTATATACGTGCACTAATTGGGAAATGTAATGCTTGAAATTGGTCTCAGTTGAAAGTTTGATCTTTGTAGTTGGTAGACATTGCTTTGCTATTTTCAATTGTGTCGACATTTCGTTGTTTCTGTGACATTAAACATAGCTTGCGAGAGGTTAAATATTCGTGTATTTATACTTCACGAGTTGAAAGTTGAAAGTACAGCAGCAAATCGCATTTGTGGTGTATGTGGAGAAGGTGCTGTTAACGAAAGGACAGCACAGAAATGGTTTAAACGGTTAAAGGAAGGAAATGAATCTTTAAATGGCGAGCCGCGTTCAGGACGTCCATCTGTCCTCGAAGATGAAAAATTGGTTGAATATACAATATGTTAAAAATGACGTCAGATGGGAAGTTTTACCTATCTTCCTGTTATTACCATCTGTATTTATCCATATCGAACTTTCTTGCAAATAGAAATTTCAAAAATGATGTTAAGGTTTAAACAGCGATTAATTCATTTTTTGAAAGTAAAGCTCAGGAATTTTATAAGAAAGGAATGTATAAGCTTATAGAACGATGGAAAAGGGTTGTCGAATTGAATGGCGATTATTTCATTGAATAAAGTTACGTTTTAAAAAAGATCAGTGTTTGAATTTTACTTTAAAAATCCGCACGAACTTTTTCCACAAATAGGGAGCCTTTATGAGGACTAGCGAGAACTTGCGGTTAATCCGTCCCTCTGGTGGCAGAGCGTACAAACTTACTATTAGTCGCTACAAACGTACTAATATTACCTTGTTACTAATGTTATCCATAACACAATGACTTACTACGAATCTCATCATAATTCTGATAGGAAAGTAAGTTTATAATGTAATCGTCTTCTCATGACCTTGACTGACCTTGTGACGATATCTGTATTCGTCTTGAGAGTTGCTATCAGCTGATAAACACAAAAATATGGGAAACAAAAAATCTAAAGGGTTCTACAAAATTAAAGGTATAAAATATCTCCTAAACTAATAATTTTTCGACATAGGTAGGTTAATGACTTTTTATAGAAAATGTGCATCAATTGATGCATAAAAAAATAAAAAAATATACAATTTTATTTCAAAAACTAGAGGTAACCTTGAAATCTCTGAAACTCCTCTAGCTGTAGAAAAATTATTACTGCCTTATTATAGTCCCCTCTATACTGAACAACATTTATTAATGAAATTTTTTCATATCTCCAAAAACAACGCAGATATTCATGTGCTAATTCTTATTGGACTACCCTGTATATTGGTTGGCAGCGACCGTGCTGTTGTTTATAGAAACAAAATAACGTCCTTGTCAACATATTTCAAGGTTATAAATAATTGGAATGAAATAACCTGCACAGTTACTATATATTTTTACCGATATCTCGAAAACTAAGGGAGTCCGGCCGTAACATATGTATAGAGAAAAGTTGTTTAAAGTGTTAACCTTGACAATACATTTCAAGGTCATTGAAATCGGTGCTGAGGACCTTATTCCCAATACATAATTACCAAAGAAAAGTACGCTTTTCAAGATTTTGTAGACACAATTTAAATGATAATAATAATTGTTTTAGTAATCATGAATCGTATTATCTTTTGAAGCAATATGGTACGTGTAAAGCAACTTTGCATGTTCGCATTCCCACGTTGTTTCACTGCGTTTTTTATTTTTCGTACAAACTTCACAAACTTTTGATGGTTTTTGTTTGGATGTTATTGGGTCTATATGCTTTGGAAAATGAGCCCAATGTTACGCCTGTGATCTCACTGGTGTATCTTTATTCGATGACCGTCCTCGTCTTTTATAATTTGGTAGCTATATAGTTTGTAGTAATAACTGCTATTTCTATTCTGTACTCAACGTAATTCTATTTTCTTTTTTCTTTTTTATATGAGTCTAATATATATATTTATTTATTCAGCCTCATAGCCATGAATTTGACTTGGTTTACAATAACCTACGTTTTATAAAACTATCTTATTCACTCATTCGATTCGTTCTCTCTCTTTCTCTCTCTCTCTTCCATTCGCATTCCCTCGTACTCTACTAACTTATCGCCCTACTTATTACCCATTAATTGTTACCCCTCCCTTATACTTTAATATTCTCTTTGGTGTTCTCAGCCACTCTCTCTTTTTTCTTTTCTTTTCTTTTTCAGCTTCTCGAGCCCCTCTATAATCTTTCCGTCCTGTCTCCCACTCACTACGTCTTCCATCCTGATATCTCTTTCGGTTTCTCTGCAATCCCTTGTTAAATGTTCCAGATTTCCGAATCTGTCACCACACAAATCGCATCTCCTTCCTTCCTTCCTCCTCTTCCCAGTACTTGTTCCAATTTTCTAAATTCCCGCATCTCGCTTGGGCTATTAACTTCTGGCCTCTTTCTTCTTTGCTCAAATATTCTGGTAATCCTATAGTTCTGATGTATTTGTACCTAATGTTGTATTTAGATTGTTCTATTTTTGTGTATTGCCTCTGTTGTTGCACTTCTTTGTCTCTTCTCCTTATCCTCTCCGTTACCTCTCTTCCTTCTCTTCTCAACTCATCCACCCCCGCTTGACTTAATCCGTTTCTTTTTAAGTACTCCTCTCTCTCTTTTCCGGTTCTAGTTTGTTCTCTATTTGCTTCCTTTTCCTTCAGACATTCCTTGACTATTTTTCTCCCTACGTCCTTCCTTACTCCCTCCTCAAATTTCCAAGCTCTAATTCCTGCTTTTACTCTTAATTTCTCTCTCTTTGATTCCTCCAGCACCAAGTAGCCTGGTGTGCGGATGTCGCAGCCAAGCGTCCATTTTATGTATCTTACTTGTATCTTTTCTATTTCGGCTCTTTCCTTAAAACCCCACAGTTCTACCCCATACATCAGTACACCAAGTTCCAACCAGCATGTCGAATAGGTACATTCTCATCTGAAGTCCGTCTTAAATTTACTCTCTCCTATTCTCCATATCTGGTTCAATGTCACGTCTGCCTTCTTTATCCTTTCCTTTATGTGTCCAGCCATGTTACCGTTCCTCTGAAATCTTATTCCCAAGTAATTAAATTTCTTGACTTCTTCCACCGTTTTGCTTTCCCATCCCCAATCTACTCTTTTCGCTCTCTCTCCCCCGCCCCTGAAAATCATTACTTTCGTCTTTTCCACGTTCAATAACAGTTCTTTTTTATCTAAATACTTTTCCAATCTTTTTATCATTTCCCTTAGTTCTTCCTCTCTGGTCGCTACTACCGCCACGTCATCTGCATAAGCTAGGGACCAGAATTTCTCACTTCCTACTCTAATCCCTCCTGCTTGCCCTCTTCTGAATTCTTCCTCCATGTCTGCGATAAATATTGTGAACAGGGTCGGGCTGAGCGGGCATCCTTGCCTCAGTCCTTCCCCCGTCCAGAAGTCCTCAGACTTATCTTCTCTTGTTCTGACTACATTTCTCGTCTCCTCGTATATCTTCTTTACTCTTTCTGTTAACCCTTTTCTCACTCCGCACTTCTCCATGGATTCCCATAGTTTGGTTTCCTTCACAGTGTCGAATGCGGCCTTTAGGTCAACGAACATTGCGTGTATCTTTCCTTTTCGCTTTCTAGTCTCTCTCTCCACAACGTGTTGCAGTATGTATGCGTTATCCACTGCCCCTCTGTGTTTTTTGAACCCTGCCTGCGTCTCTGGCAGGATTCCTTTATTTTCTACATCTTTCTTGAGCCTTTCGTTCAGTAGCGACGCATATATTTTATACGCTGTACATAGAAGGCTTATTCCTCTATAATTTCCTGGGTCATTTTCGTCCCCTTTTTTAAATAGGGTGGCTATCACCGCCCTTTTCCAATCTTCCGGGAGGCTCTTTCCTGCCCACACCTTCCTGATTACCTCCTTTAATTTGTCCCTTGTATTGCCCTCACAGTGTACCCATGCCTCATTTGGGATGTTGTCCTATCCTGGCGACTTCTTCTTCTTTAGTTCTTTCAATTGCTTTTCTGTTTCCTCCTCTGTCAGATCCTATTCATCGTCTTCTATTGGGATCTGTTCTCTCCTAGCCCCTACTGACTTCGCCCCCCCCC
>NW_017101042.1:133039-137874 GCF_001263275.1 Habropoda laboriosa
TGTTCAATTCTGACACGTCGTCTAGAATCGATGGATGATGTAGCGACTGTGTGATCGCCTGAACTTTTTGCTTTTAACTTTCAATTTGTTCTGTCTGTCTCGTTGGCGCTTTGCCCCGTTCAGCCCTCGTATTTCCCCTTCCCAATGTCGTGTTTGGGTCCCTTGACGAGGGTGAGTTTTGGGTGGGAGACCAAGACTCCCACTCACGTTCGGGCCTCAAGGAGGGGGTGTTTTGCGTGAAGTACGCGTCACCTGGGCTTATGCGGAAAACCCAGGGTAACGGTACCGCTCGCTCGCGAGAACGTGCCTGGGTTCGCGCGGGTTTATGATACGTCTATTGCTATTGAGATGCACGAAAAAACTCCAAATTCTCCGCTTTTATGAGAGGTTTGGAGCCCTCCTGACAATAAGGAATAATTAACGAATGAAAACAGTAAACGCGTATTCAAACCTTAATCTCAGAAATAGCAGAGAGTCGCGTCCGTATCGTAAATCTGGTCTAACTTAAGTGTCGCGTCGCGTTGTCGTTTGATCGATTCAAAACTGTTCGCGATCACGACTTATTACCCGCCAAATTAATATTGGGTAATTAGTTCAAAGGTTTACTTTGCTCGAACGTTAGCAAACCTGCGTCACGTTGCGATTGACGACTTTGTTTTAGACTCGAATGATCGTTCGCGATTCGAAGACTCTGGTGTCTCCTCGTACGATTGGAAACTGTGTGTGTGTGTTGTTCACACGAGTGACTCCTTGCGAATCTCTCTCGATTGCCGAATTTTTTCCGGAGTCCGCCGTGACTCCCCCGCCAAGTACAAGAAGGCACGCTGATTGGTTTTTCACGTACGCACAAATTACCAATCAACGTGCCCCTTGAGTGGCACTCACCCTTCCATTGCGCCCTTAGCGCGCTTTTCCTTGGAAGGAGTGGGGCCCTACCTGCGGGTGCGTGGAATCTTCGCTGTCTTTCGGTGACGCGTCGGAAATTCCCGCCAGGTCAACCCTCGGCCGAGAGTGCCGTATACGCACGCGTGGTTTGACCCTTCAGGAATACCTGGTTTATGACACGTCTTCGGTTATTGAGGACGCGGATAAGTCGAAATTCTAAAGGCATTGTTCTTTAAGAAATTACTAATTTTTTTCGCGGAGCTACGAAGCGTCTTTGTTCTCAAAAATAACCTTCTCGTACGAGCGTGCCATAAACCCGGTCAACGAAGACCCCATGCGTTCCGTACCTGCGCGACGGAACACTTAAGTATCCTTAACATTGTTTCAATGGTAATCTTGTTTACGGCACTTGTCCTCCTTTTCCTTTCCTTATTAATATAGGACCATATTTGTTTTTCTGCCTTTGCCCTACCTAATCTCCTCTTCCTCTTCTTGTTTCCATCTTTTCTCCTTACTCTCGCATAATTTCCTGAAATCCGCCTTTTTCTGTAGGAGAACTTCCTTCTCAATTTTTCCCACTTTCCATTTTTTATAGTATCTGTCCACTGCCCTTTTCCCCCTAGTGCATTCCCTGTCTCACCATCTTTTGTGTCCTATCTTCCATCTCCTTACCCTTATTGATATTGATTCCATCATCTCTTTTATCTCTGTTTTTTAACTTTTCCCAATCTTCTGTCGCCTCTTCGTCCTGTTTGTATAATCTTCTCCTTGTCCCCTCTTTGTACCTCTCTGCCGCGTCCTTATTCCAGTTTATTACCTCCTTTTTCAGTTGCCCTTCCTCTGAGTCCTCCGCTCCCTCCGCCATTACCCCTACAGTTAATGGTAGATGATCGAAGTCCATTCTATCTCCTATCTGTAATTTTTCTGTTCTATCCCAACCTTTTGAATTGGTCAATACATAGTCTATTACCGATACCCTTTCTTGTCTACATAGGTAAGCTCCCCCTCCTCGTCTCCCCTTTTATTTCCATTCAGAATATGTAATCCTCTATCCTCTATCATTCTCATCATTTTTCCCCCCTGCCCGTTTTTTACCTTATCTTTAGATTTCCGTTTTTCCTGCTGTTCAGCGCGTACGTAGTATTTATCTGTTTTATTTTAAACTCTACTCAATACGCTTCAAGCGGTAAATTAATGGAAGCTTGAATAGTTGGGGGTTTGATGCGAGATATAACTACAGTTACCCCTTCACTCAATTTAATATTATCAATAGTGTGGCTGCAGCTCTTAATTTATATGTTGTATACAATTTTTTGGCGGGGGTGAGGAACGCGGATTGGTTTTTGAGAACTTCTGGAATTAGACCCGGAAGGGGTTGCTATCTTTCCATTGGATCCCCATTTGCTAGAGTCACCAGCAAGGTGACCGCCTACGATTCATCGTGTATCGCCAGGTACCGAAAGGAACCTCGGGTGACGTCCGGGAATTTCCGCGTCCCTCGACCGTAACAGGTAATAACTTTATGAAGCGCCTTGACCTTACTAAGACATGCAAAATTACAATAAAAAATAGAAACGGCATTAAGCCGAAAATAAAGAAGTATATTACTTAAGTTTAAAACGTCGTAGAAGGTAACCGATGGCCGGTGGCTTCATAAACTTATTGTGTTACGGGTTCCTTAGAATTAAACCTTAATTCTAAGTTGGCTTTCTTCGCGCCTAGGGTCGCACCATAAAGCGTTGTTACAATGTAACACCTGCTCTTTCTCCGCTCCTCCGCTGTACCAGCTTCCTTCTTCCCCTATTCTCGCATTAAAGTCTCCCCCTATTATTGCTACTTCTTCATATATCTGTTCTAGTTTTTCCTCTATCGCTCTTGCTATTCTGTCGATCTCTCTGTTACTGTACACTGCCCATATGTTCCATATTTCCTCCTTGACTCTGATTTTTCTTCCCACCAAGCCTTCCACCTGTTCGCACCCTTCCAATATTTCCCAGCTTTCCTTTACTCCAGTTATTATTCCACCTCGGGGTCTTCCCTCCTTCTTCTCTCTTATTGCTGCTTGGCAGCTCCATACAAATCCTCTTGGCAGTCTTTTTCTTAAGCTCTCGCATTTTCTCTGATCCACCCAAGTCTCTAATAATCCTACATAGTCAAATTCCTCTACAAATTTCCAAAATTCTCTATCTTTTCTTTCTATTCCTGCCACGTTCCAAACTAGTAGTTTACCTTTGGCAGGCTTTTCTGTGCTTCCTCCTCTCTTATTCCGACCTTCTGCTTCAAATTTTCCTATATATTGCCGTTTTTTTGTTTCCTTTCTCTGATCACTATTTTCCTTATATTCCTTCGGTTTACTCTTACCTCTCTTAAGTTTATCCTTTCCCTTCTGTGAGACTATTTCCGAAAAACCTTAGCTTCCTCTATCGCCTCTTTGTCCTCATTCCAATTATGCCATTTTCCCTGGGTACATATTTTTCTGTATCCTACTTTCACCTCTTTTCCTTCCGACCTTCCTTCCCTTCCTTTCTCCCTTAAGATTCTCTGCACTCTCCTTTCCTCCTCTGTCATATCGTGGTCTAAGAATATCTTCTTTTTTCCCAGTTTCACTTTCTTTCTCATTACCTCCTGTTTCCTCTCCCAGCTTTCCATCTCCACTATTATTATACTTGTCTCCTCTCTTCCTTTAGCTTCCACTGCCCTCAACCTCAAACTCCTCTTTTAAGAAGCGTTCTACTCCTTCTTTTATGTTTTCCTTATTTACCCCTAGACTTCTGATGACTATATTATTTGTGTTCGTGTTAGGGTGAACTCGAGCCCTGAATATTGCACTACGTGCCGTCTATAGTTTTCTTGAAGGACCATCCAAAGGTTGATAACGGCTTTGGGACCGTAGTAATGAGTCACGTTTCTGACTGTCTTGTCTCTATAATCTCTGTTCTGTTACTCCTGTAAAAACCCTGTCCGGTCCCAGCACTCCCGTTTCCCTTTCCTCGTGTCCTCCATTCCATTGCGCCCTTGGCGTGTGTCTTTTCTGGAAGGAGAACTGGGTTCTTCCCGAGAGAAAGTGGGAGAGATGGGGGTGACTAACTGTTCACCGTTAGGAAAAAAACCCCGGACTTGGTGACGTCGTCTTTCGCCAGATCACCGCTTGGGTCTTCGGGGTTTATGATATGGCCTGTGTTACCGAGTCCTAAATTCTATGAACTAGCGAAACATGATTAAAAAGGTGAAAAAGGGAAGAACTAATTTTGTCACGTACCATCCTAATGCTGGTGCACGGATGGTACGCGCATTCAACAAAGGTCTTAAAGATAACTGCCTGCCTGCTCCATGTCATAAACCTCGGCAAGCTAAACTCTAACATGCCGGCCCCCTTGAACGCACGATGTACGTTCAATATCTTAACATATATTATTTACATACTGCGGAGCCAAAACAAAAAAACGCGTTACATTTATATTAGCTTAGGTGCTGTTCGCGGGTTCCCTTTGTTAACTATTCTATTTTCTATAATTTGTCTGATACAATAATTCATGTATCTTATTCTATTTCTGGTTCGGACTGTTCCTGTTCTTGCATCGGTAGGATGCAAATCTTCGTTGTTGGCCTTTTGTACAGGCCGGTCGCTGTCCTTATCGTAACTACCCGCGTTTCTCCATCCTTGCCCTGATGTAGCTCTGCTATTCTGCCCAGAGCCCACCGTAGGGGTGATAAGTTGTCATCCTTTATCACAACGAGGCTGCCTTTCGTCAGGTGCTGAGTGGATGGCGTTTTCCATTTATAGCGTTGCTGAAGGTGGTGGAGGTATTCCTTTTGCCATCGCTTCCAAAAGTGCTGGATCATTTGCTGTAATAACTGATATCATTTTGACGTCTGTGATGTCCTGAGTTGGCAGGGCGCAGAGGGTAGTGCCAATTAAAAAGTGTCCGGGAGTCAGGGGATTTAGGTCA
>NW_017101042.1:137905-147738 GCF_001263275.1 Habropoda laboriosa
CGTGAATTTAAACAGGATTCTAACGGCGCTTTCCCAAAGACCTCCGAAGTGTGGTGCTTGGGGAGGTATAAGGTGCCACTGTATCTGTTTTTCGCTTAAAAATTTTGTAATTTGCGAATTGTGCTCTTTACTTCTAATTAATTTGTCTAAGTCTGACAATCTATTTTTTGCTCCGACAAAGTTTGTACCGTTGTCGGAAACAATACCTTGGCAAAGGCCTCTGCGTGCAATGAATCGGTTAAGGCATTTTAGAAAGGCTTCTGTACTGAGATCTGTAGCTAATTCAATATGTGTTGCCTTTGTGGCAAAACATACGAAAATGCATGCATAGGACTTTAATGTTATTTTACTACGAGTACGGTCCTTTGTTATGAACGGACCGGCGTAATCAACACCACAGGTGGAAAATGGACGGGCGGGTGTTACTCGGTTCGCAGGTAATTGACCTATCGGGTATTGTACCGCTCGCGGTTTCGCCCTGAAGCACCTCACGCAGGTTCTGAGAATTCTTTTCACATTTCGAGTGCAATTGATCGGCCAAAAGCGTTCACGGAGGGATGCGACTACCTGCTGACATCCTGCGTGGAGTAATCTATTGTGTTCATTTTTAATTATTAAATCTGTTAAAGCGTGCTTTGCGGGCAATACTATTGGATGTCTTTTGTTGTATGGGATTGGTGCGTTACTTAGCCTTCCGCCTACTCTAATTATTCCTAAAGTGTCTAAGTATGGTGCTAATGAATGTAAGAAACTCTGTTTTGCAATACCTTTGTCTTTCGTCAATGCGTCTACTTCAGTATGGAATCTTTCCCTTTGCGCTGTTCGAATTAAATATTCTTGAGCTGTCTGTAATTCTGTAACTGTCAAATATGTGTTTCCGCGGTTTGTTGGACGATCACGATTATTTCTGCTTCCAGCCCCAGCATTTTTTATAAATCGGAGGCAGTACCCTGTTATTCTTAACAATCGCGTATAATGGGAGTATCGAATGAATAGCTCATTGCTGCTACAGGTTACTGTTGTTACAATCATTGGCCTTGCCTTTTCTTCCGGAATGGCAATTGTTGTTTGTGTTGACCGCGGCCATTGTGCTGACTCCTCTGACAGCCAGAATGGACCTAGCCACCAAAGGTCATTATTATTTAACAATTTTGGACTGCTACCACGGGATATTACGTCTGCGGGATTGTCTTGGGAACTCACGTGTGCCCAGCTATTTGACTTTGTTATTTCTTGAATTTGGCTTACTCTATTTGCGACGAATGTTTTCCATCTGCTCGCATCGCCGCGAATCCATGCAAGTGCGATTGTGGAATCGCACCAATATCTTTCCTTGATAATTGTAACGCGAAGCGCGGTTCTAACCCTTTTCATCAGCTGTGCTAGAAGTAATGTGCCACATAATTCTAATCTCGGTAGTGATATCACCCTTAGGGGGGCTACTCGAGACTTTGAACATAATATCCTAGTCTCCCATTTACCTGAACCGATGCTCGACCACAGGTAAACGCACGCCCCGTACGCCCTTTCGGAGGCGTCTGCGAATCCATGCAACTCTATTCCCTTTGCACCGTGCAGTGCTCTCCTAGGAATTTTTAATTCACCTAAATGTGATAAGTCCTGTCTATAATCTTACCATTGAGTACTCAACTCCTGAGATACGGATTCATCCCAACCTGTCCTAATTTGCCACAACTGCTGCATAATTAATTTCGCTCGCGTGGTGGCAGGGCCAATCAAACCCAATGGGTCGAAAATTTGAGCTATCTCCGATAAAATTATTCTTTTCGTGATTCTATTTTGTAGGGGTGAGGTTACTCGAAGATATAATTCATCCCTTGTCGATGACCAATGTAAACCAAGTATTTTTGATTCACTATCTGCGCTCAATTGTTTGTCTAGAACTTCCGGTGAGGGTTTCTCGGCGTTTGGACAATTTGTGGTCCATTTTCTCAATTGCAAACCTGCGTTATGCAACATGGTTGACAGATTTCTTTCTGTCTCTTCTAGTTCTGATATTGTATCCAGGCCAGTAAGTAAATCGTCAACGTAGAAATCGTTAACGATTATTCGACTGACTGCCGGAAATTTCTTCTGACATTTCAATCCGAGCTCTCGTAATACGCAAGTGGCTAGAAAGGAGGCGGATGCTGTACCATACGTTACCGTATTCAACTCATAGGTTTGTATCGCGAGATCTGGACTCGAGCGCCACAAGATTCTCTGGAAGCGCCGCTGGGTGGGTTTGATTAATATCTGTCTGTACATTTTTTCTACGTCTGCAGCTATAACGTATTGAGGTGTTCTAAACCGTAGAAGAATATCTATTAGCTCGCTCTGCACTGTCGGGCCGACCCTTTGAGTGTCGTCGAAATGCCCGTGTTTGATTTTGCCGAACCACCGAATACAACGCGAAGTTTCGTTGTTGCACTCTCTTCTTTGATAATGAGGCAAATAAAAGCTCGCTGCTGATTCTTCTACTTGCGGAGTTGCGATTCGCGACATATGCCCTAATGATTCGTATTCCTCCATAAATTTTGTATATTGTTCTCGTAGTTGCGGTTGTCGGTCTAGTTTTCTCTCTATTGACCTAAGTCTAGTCTCTGCTTGATGTCGCGAGATTCCTAACTTCTCTACGCTATCGTTGAATGGTATCTGTACTATGTATCGTCCGTCTTCGTTTCGTCGTGTCGTGGCTCTAAACAACGCTTCGCATTCGTCTATGTCTGTCTTAGCCCCTGTCTCTACTTCTTCCACCTGCCAAAATCGCTCGATTTGGTTGTACAGATCTCGATTTGTAACAAGGTGGCATCTTTGAATTCTTTCACTAAGAGGCCAACTAATTTTTCCTCCTAGAACCCAATCCAGCTGCGTTTTTTGCCAGATCAGGTCGCTACCTGCCTTATGCTGTCCGACGCACAATAGGTGCCAAAATAAGCCTGCACCTATTAGCATATCGATTTGTCGACCGTTGTCGAATTGCGGATCTGCTAACGGTATGTGGGACGGTCTACATTTCACTAATCTGTCTAAAGCTACAGTGCGTTGCATAAATATACCAACCCCGTGTATTTTTAAAGCTCGACATGGTATTCTTTGTCCCTGTTTATCCTCTATATGCACGACTGCTGTTGATAATACGACCTGTTCTAATGGACTTCTGTCTGAGTGCGCGACGCAGGATGTTGTTGTATTGGGTTTGGATTGTTTTGATTCCTCGGAAGTGGTCGTGTTTGAACGCGGAGCTGATACGCGGTGCAGCAGTTTGTGGTGTTTTTTGCCACATACAGTAAGGAGCATAAACTGAACCAAAGACGACGCTTTTTGTACAAATTATTTTTTATTGTCGTTTAAAATGGTTAATAATAAAAAAAAACATAATTAATATATTTTTGATAGTAACAGTGTACTTGAACAATTTTTTATTTTTCTAAATCATTATATATTTATTCATAATAGCATAAATACAAAGACTCAGTTTTGCACCATGTAACAGATGACAAATTTTTAAACTTATAAAAAGGTATCAGTATTTGGTCCACAAACCCTTTGAACGTAAAACAGCATTAATGCGTCTTGGCATGCTTTCTATTAAGTTTCGACAATATTCTGATGAAATTTCATTCCATTGTTCCTGTACCCTGGTATATAATACAACAACGGATGATGGCGGTGAATCATAGGAATTCTGCACTCGTTTCTTTAATAATGCCCACAAATTCTCGATGGGGTTCAAATCGGGGCTTTGAGCCGGCCATTCAAGGATAGAAAATTTTTGCATTTTCAACCAATTTTGCACACTTTTAGCAGTGTGTTTCGGGTCTCGATCATGTTGGAAGGTAATATCATCTTCAACCACTGGCATATTTTCAATAACTTCGAGTAAATGATGTTCCAAAATATCTCTGTACATGTACTGATTCATAATTCCTTCTATCCGATGCAGTGTACCTACACCATATACGGTCATACACCCCCCACAACATGATAGAACCACCTCCGTGCTTGACCGTTTGTTTTACATGACGTGGTTCAAGTCGTTCTCCTTTACGAATCCAACACCATGAACGTCCATCCGATGAAATTCTATTAATTTTTGTTTCATCCGACCAAATGACTCTTTCTCACTGAGAAATAGTCCAGTTTTTATATTTTTTAGCAAAAGCTATACGAGCTTTAATATTCTTTTTTGAGAGCATAGGCTTTTTCTTTTTTTCAGTAGCTTTAAAATTGGCTTTTTTTAAAGATCTTTGAATTGTCCACTTGCTTACTTGTATTCCTATGTCACGTTTTAAAAGGTCAGCAGCCATCCTTGCACTCGGTGCTTCACCACTTGTGATATACCGAACAATCCTTCGTTCATCCTGACTTGTTAATACTTTCGGACGTCCACCAAGTGCAGCTAACAAGTCTTTAGAATGTTTTTTTCCGGATACGTTGAACAGTTGATTGGCTTACAAAACATTTTTCAGAAATCTGAATCTTGCTAAACCATTTTGTAGAAGAGAAATGATTGTACTGGCAATAATATGAGGAAGTGGCTTCATTCTAGAATACTGCTAGTTTCGTTCTTTTCAACTTGATGAACACTTACAAACTGGATGCTATCATCAGTAACAAATGAATAACGCGACTATGGAAACAAAACACGATGGTCACCAAAAATATTTTGCCTGTTTTACGATATTAATGTAACTTTTGAACTCTGGGGCAAAACTGAGTCTTTCAATTTTTATCATTATACATTAATAAATGAACATTTTAAATATACGGAAACCTTCAAGAATACTGTAACTATTAATAATATATTATTGAAATTTATCTTTTTCATTGCATATCATTTACGCCGATTAGATAACGATTTCTGTGAAATGTCCGATTATTGGTTCAGTTATGCTCCTCACTGTAAGTCGCAGTGATTGCGTGTACACGCCTTCACGCGGTGACCTGGTTGCAAGCAATTAAAACAGGTTTGTGATGTCTGCACTACACGAGTTTTTTCTTCAATAGGCAGTGATTTAAATTTATCGCACTTAAACAGGGGGTGTACTGATCCACACGCTGGACAATTACCCGGTGAGCTTGTCACGTGGGTTGTTGAGTGAAAGGGCCTTCTATTGCCTGCGAATCCTACTGGAGGGTTAACCCTTGCTACTGTTATTTGACCTTGTGGGGTTATGTTTTCTAAATATAATGACCTTTCCTCTAAGAATGTGGCGAAATTGTTGAACGCAACCCTATCTGAGCTGGTTGCCTTCTTTTCCCATTCTCTTAGTGAAGCTCCGTCTAACTTTCTGCACAGAATCGGTACGATCAGGCTGTCCCATGAATCGACCGGTTCATTTAATGACCTAAGTGCTGCTAAATGATTTCGCGCATCGTCAACTAATTCTCTAAGCGCGATTGGAGACTGTTTTTGAATTATTGTTATATCTAAGAGTGCCGTCACGTGATGTTTCCTTAGTGCTGCTGAATTTTCGTATCGGGATTTTAAAGCGACCCATGCAATGTGATAATTTGAGTCGGAGACTCCTAACGATTGAATGACTCGTGCAGCTGGACCCTTTAATGCAGAATTTAAATAGTGGAATTTTTGTACGTCTGATAAATCGCTCTCGTGAACTAGACTTGTGAATGTATCCCAAAACCTGATCCAACCACTGTAATTGCCGTCAAACGTTGGCAATTGTATTGTCGGAAGTTTGACAGTTATCGATGACTGAGAGGCCATGGGCGACGCTGCTTGTCCTGTGATCGGGTTTCCTATTCTACTTGGCGCTTGTGAGCGTTCTATAAAAGATTCTATTTCTGCTACTAAATTAAAGTACGTTTCCTCGAACGTGTCTCTATCCGCTGCGTGAATTGCTTCAGAGTCTGTTCCCTGAGTCGCGTGTTCGATTTGACTCTGAATTATATTGTAACTGTTATAAAGTCCTATGTTTGCCTCTAATCGGTTTTGCAAAGCTTTTGCCGACACGTGAAAATATTTAACCGGGTTAGCGAAGCCTTTATCATGCCGCGGTCGCTAATCAGTTTCCGGAGTTCGGCCTCCATTATACGCTATTAACGCAAATAAGATACGAATTTACTCTTACGTGATAGGATCGGACGTAATCAGTGACACTGCTTATTCGCGCGTGCTGAATCCGTGACCGTCGATTAGCTGCTGAGGGCTGCTGTTGGCTGTGGCGGCTTGTTGTCAAATACTGCACTCTATCGCTTGCTGGTGGCTGTTGCCGTCGATCGTGGCGCAGATCCTTGACAGCTGATTCTCCCTGATATCTTTGGACGCTTCCTGGTACTCAGATCCTTCTCTAGTTCACAAGTTCTGTCTCTATTCTTCACACTGATTGTCAAACACACCACGATTATACTCTGGTTGGTTGTCACACGTTATAATTACACTCTGGGTTCTGTTGCTAATTATCTGCTATGCCTTCGATCTGATGAACTGCGGCCGAATCGGTTGCTGCTCCAATCCGATTCAAATCCTTAGCTCGCGGGTTCGATATCCGGCTCGAAGGACCAATGTTAGGGTGAACTCGAGCCCTGAATATTGCACTACGTGCCGTCTATAGTTTTCTTGAAGGACCATCCAAAGGTTGATAACGGCTTTGGGACCGTAGTAATGAGTCACGCTTCTGACTGTCTTGTCTCTATAATCTCTCTTCTGTTACTCCTGTAAAAACCCTGTCCGGTCCCAGCACTCCCGTTTCCCTTTCCTCGTGTCCTCCCTTCCATTGCGCCCTTGGCGTGTGTCTTTTCTGGAAGGAGAACTGGGTTCTTCCCGAGAGAAAGTGGGAGAGATGGGGGTGACTAACTGTTCACCGTTAGGAAAAAAACCCCGGACTTGGTGACGTCGTCTTTCGCCAGGTCACCGCTTGGGTCTTCGGGGTTTATGACATGGCCTGTGTTACCGAGTCCTAAATTCTATGAACTAGCGAAACATGATTAAAAAGGTGAAAATGGGAAAAACTAATTTTGCCACGTACCATCCTAATGCTGGTGCACGGATGGTACGCGCATTCAACAAAGGTCTCAAAGATAACTGCCTGCCTGCTCCATGTCATAAACCTCGGCAAGCTAAACTCTAACACTTCGCTTTTCTCTCTTGGTCTACCATTTTTCTCTTCATTTTTGTAATTTCTCTCCATACCTCCTCGTCCACCCTCTTTTCTTTAGTCTCTTCCTCTCTTCTTCCTTCCTTTATCTTCTCTTCTACCCTCTGTAGAACTTCAGACATAAGTTCCTTTTTTTCTTTTTCCCTCCGTAGCCTCTCCTCTCTCTCTCGTTCCTCTAATTTTCTGAACATTTCCTCCATCCTCATACATAGTTCCTTTTCCTTATTTTTCCATCGGCTCTCCATGCCTTCTATTCTGTCTGATAATCCCTTTATTTCCTTCTTTATTTCTCTTTCCAGACCCTCTCTTCCTTGTACTATCTCCTTCTTTAGGCTTTCTGTTAGATATATCTATTCAAATTTCGCGCCTTCTGGTAGCACCAGTTGTGACTCGGGGAGGAAAGCGTCACTTCCTACTACGATTCTTTTTTACGATCTACTCTGTAGACATCCAGTACGAAATATATAAAATAAAACCAATATCATTTTAAATAAACAAAGTTTATTTTTCCTTGTTCATCATTTATTTTATGACTCTTTACTGGCCGGTGGGCTGCGCGACCGGACATGCCGCCCCCTCTTGAACGGTCACGTTAAAAAAAAATCTTGCGGTGTCCATGCGGGAATGTGTGTAGAGTTTGTTTGTGTACTTAATTCTATTCATTGCTGAATTACAAATAGATAATATGCTGGTATATGTGTAACGGTTGTATGTGTAATGTGTACTTAATACTAATTGATACAATTTGATAAACTGTTTAGCCTTATATGATAAATTACATTGTTTCCTATATACACTCCTGTAGATTTTATACGTTACATCTGCGTATGACTAGACACAAAAAAATCGATTAATTTATATATGGACATTATATTGGTGTGTTAACATTATTCTACGTTGATAGGAAGTGGAGCGAGCTTTTTTGTCGCTCGTTTGTACTAGGTTGTTGCAATTGAAATGACCGTTTTTCACATTTGAAACTTCCCGCCTTTGTAGTTTAGTTTTTCCACGACAGATGGCGGTGAAGTTGTACAATTTGAAAAGTACATGTCTCGTACATGAATTTGCGTGCATAAGCTGATTGATATTGTACAGTGTACGTGATTAAAAATCGATTTTCGTTCACCATGGAAAAGAAGGAAATTCGTACAATTTACTTGCACGAGTTCAAACTCGGACATACTGCGTCTGAAGCAGCGGAAAACATAAATGCTGCTTTTGGCGAAGGTGGTTGATCTTGCGATCTTTCGAGTTTGGTTGAATTTGCACGTTTGTGCCGACTGATTACAATTCGAAGGACCATTCCCGTGTACCGGGAGACTAACTAATTTGCTCGTGTTTGGTTTCCGGAAGAGTTCAATGTTGCTTGTTGCTGGCCGCATGAATTCTGCTTTCGAGGTCTCAAACAAAGTTCGAAGATACCTCGGTCAGGATACATTTGGCGGGGGTGAGACACGCGGATTGGTTATTACAATTTCGACTTCGACAAGGGAGGTGGTTGACTATACGCGATTGGCAAACTATTAAACAAAGAACGAACTAAAGGGACGCTCCCAAGTCAACGGTCACTCTCAAGTGTCGTCCGCACCCTTGAGTGACGCGCGCGGAAAGTCGCGTGTCTCGAAGCAATAAACGCAGCAAGTCTGGGCAGCGCTTCGTCGCTAACAAAAACATACCAAAGTGGAGACCAAAAACCCGAGAAGTTAAAATATAACAAACAGATGTGGACGAGAGCCGCGAGAAGAAAAGCATCGAACTTCTAAATAAACGTTAAAGTGCTCGATGGCCTCCCAAATTTACAACTGCTGCGAAGGACCGAATAATTTCCAGACCCGTGCCTGGAAAATGCCGTAAATCTAATAGAACGACTAAACACATATAAAAGACAATTTTTCGATATCCTTTGATAAATTTTCTTATGATAAGAAAACAAGGCAACGTTTGATCTTGGCGATCAATTTCAATCATGCCTTTATTGTACTTAATAATAGATTTTAGTTTAAAAATACGATTGAATTGAGTTTCCCCTTGTTCAGTCATTTCTGGTGTTTCGTGTTTTGTTGAAATAACATAAACGTCCCGGTTATCCTTCCGCGTTACGGCTATTATACTATTACTGCTCTTCGTTATATGTACATTCCGTTTTCTTTAGTTTCGTTGGAAGAAAATCTTTCGGCATATTGTTTCTATTAGATCGCTCAGTCCCAATAACATTTATTTTATTTTTAATTTCAGTTAAAAACAGTTTTGGTGATCTTCGCCCGCGTCTGCGATGAGACTTGCGGTGAGGACCGAAGTCTAATAGAGGTCATAAATCTCAACTTTGATTTTTATTACACCGCGAATTTGAGTATTGGGATGATTGAGTTGGATGAGTTAACACTTGAATAATTATATATATTTAAACTTGAACTATAACGAGAATAACACCAATTGTGGTGATTGACGCGTGACTAATAGTATGTGTGTGTTTGAGACTATGTTCTTTTCAAAGCTATGTTTAAGACTTGATGTTCTGACTGGATGTTTTTACTAAGACTGTTTTTTAACGCTTCTTCTCTCATTGGTTATTGATAATGACCAATCAAAGTAAGTGACGATTTGACACCACCCTGTCCCGTGTACCATTCCGTCATTGTGTATCATGTGAAGGTGGAAACTATGCGAAAGAAAATTTGGCAATATTTGATACCTGCGACGGGACCGGCTGGG
>NW_017101042.1:147755-194313 GCF_001263275.1 Habropoda laboriosa
CGTGCAAGCCTCTTTGGAAACTCACGTTTTATGACACGGATAATTAGCTGTTGAGATCGTTGCTGAAATATGAAGAAAAGACAATTTCTTTAGAAATTGAAGAAATAAAACGATTCCTCAAAAACAATTTTCGAACTTATGTGTTATGAAACGTGCTAGCCATCTGCAAGCCGGGTGTGTTCCTTTGTGTAGATTGCTAGCCGTTACGACTGGCAAGACGCTTTAGAAATATCGGATTGAAAGATTAAAGGTTCGGTTTTCAAAGGCTATTTCCGCGGAACAAACAGTTGAACGGAATTAATGTGGAACTGATACAGAACCGAAATATAATAGAACTGGTATAAGAATTCACACTAGATCCGTAATTGCGGGATCGGGGCTTTCATACCCATCAAAAAAAGAGTAAATAGCAATAACTAAATCAAGAGGGCGCATTGGCTATAGGCGTAGAGTCCCGGCTTACCAGTCGGAGGTCACTGGTTCGATTCCCACTTGGTTCCTCAAAGTTTTCCTCGGCTTCTACATAATCAGTTTTGGGTTATTTATATAACTATTATAGAAAATAACAGTGTTTTAAAACTATTTCGAGAATCGAAATCGGTTAGGTTTTACAATAGAAGTTTATTTAACCATCGGAAGGCGAATGGTTTTACAGACGAATGCAGGGACATTTTAACCCATAGCAAAGTTTCTGTTGTAACGGGTTTTAAGAAGGAATTGGGTATAAATATGTATACTTTTAAGTATATATATTTTATATTTTTCTTGTTTATTTACATTTGATAAATAAAATACGTGTACTTCCTAATCTGAGCCGCCTGACTTTATCGCTGTTGAGTCAAAATGATCCTGCCTGCATTCGTCGTACGAGGGTTAATAATGAACAATCACATATTTAACGTATAACTCTCAAGATACCGAAGTGACGATATTGCGCTACACGTAGTAACTCATTTGTTTTTTTTTACGGACGCACTACGCACTTCATGCGCTCTACGCAGCGCGCGGTTCAAACATTCTGATGGGTGGAAAATCCCTTTAAAATCAATATTATTCAACCCTTGTGTCGCGTCGCGTTCGCGTGTTTGATCGTTTCAAACTGATTTCCGCTCACGACTTGTTACCCGCCAAATTAATCTTGGGTAACTGTTTCAAAAATCTACTTTGCTCGAACGTTAGCAAAAGTAGAGTGCGTCACGAACGATTGACGACTTTGTGTCGAAGACTCGAATTGGATTTGAACGGCTGTAGAGTATGTGTTGTTCACACGAGTGACTGCTTGCGAATCGTGTCTCGAGTCCCCAACGTTTTCCGGAGTCCGCCGTGACTCCCCCGCCAAGTACAAGAAGGCACGCTGATTGGTTTTTCACGTACGCACAAATTACCAATCAACGTGCCCCTTGAGTGGCACTCACCCTTCCATTGCGCCCTTAGCGCGCTTTTCCTTGGAAGGAGTGGGGCCCTACCTGCGGGTGCGTGGAATCTTCGCTGTCCTTCGGTGACGCGTCGGAAATTCCCGCCAGGTCAACCCTCGGCCGAAAGTGCCGTTAATACGCGCGTGGCTTGACCTTTCAGGACTACCTGGTTTATGACACGTCTTCGGTTATTGAGGACGCGGATAAGTCGAAATTCTAAAGGCATTGTTCTGTAAGAAATTACTTATTTTTCGCGGAGCTATGAAGCGTCTTTGTTCTCAAAAATAACCTTTCCGTGCGAGCGTGCCATAAACCCGATCAACGAAGACCCCATGCGTTCCGTACCTGCGCGACGGAACACCTTGGTTTTAAAGCAATAAGAAAAAAACAGTAGAGATAGATGGACAGACTTGGTAACCCTCGGACGACCGACGCAACGGTTCGACCCTCACACGGAGTCCCGATATGGGTCAATCTAAACCCTATACGAATCTCCTTCCTTTCTTATCGCAACACAATAACAAAACAAAAGTTTTTTTACATTGTTTTTCAGAAAATTATTAGTAAACAACAAAGTATGAGTAAATTGCAAGTAAAATATAAATAAAGAGCATTTATTCTGCACAGTGCACACATAACACAGTATTGCTTGGTACACAATGTACTTTACATATGTATGATGTACAGTGGCGGCCAGCTACTTAAGACCGCTGGGTAGTTAAGGAAATAAACAGTGCTAATATTTTATTCATTGTATTTTTCGTATACTAAACTCATATGAAATAGATTTTGAAGTATGTTACACCATAATATCGCAATAATTTTATTTACAACACCATTAACTACAAATATTTTTAACATTTTCTCAGATTAGTTTGTTATAGCAGAGGACAACTACTTAAAACCAAATTAGACTAATACTATAAATACAGGTAAAATTAATAAAACTTGGTAATTGCGGAAACATAAAACTTAAAAAGTAGTTAGTAACGCGTTGCACTCCCGTGTATACAGGCAATGCAATTCATATCTAAGACAAGATCAGTTTGTAACGTGTTGCGTAAAAGAAGGCCTCGTAATACATCAGCACGAGAAGATCGCATTCTTCACAGCATCTCTGAAACGGACCGTTACAAAACAGCCAAACAAGTTCTCAATGAATCTGGTGTCGAACAGTGCGAAGAAGATTAAACGAATTTAATCTTATGGGTCGCATCGCTCGCAAGAAGCCACTCATTTCCAAACGAAACCGAAAACTTCGTTTACAGTTCGCTAAAAATCATCGCAACTGGACAGTAGCAGACTGGTCAAAAGTTGTTTTTACCGATGAGTCCAAGTTTAATAGAATGGGGTCAGATGGCAAATTGTATGTTCGACGTCGTGTCAACGAGGAATTTTCGCCAAAATGTATAAAATCAACCGTGAAAGGTGGAGGAGGTTCAGCGAACATTTGGGGAGCGTTTACGTTACAAGTTGTTGGCCCAATTCATAGAATTGAAGGAATAATGGATTAATACAAATACATTGATATATTAAATGAGGTCTTGCTCCCATTTACAAGAAATCAAATGCCAGATAACTGGATTTTGCAAGCTGACAATGACCCGAAACACACAGCCCGTAGAGTTAAACAATCTTTATGTCAGCAAAATGTAAACATTTTACCATGGCCCTCTCAATCTCCAGACCTCAATCCTATTGAGATGCTATGGATTAATGTGGAGAAACATGTAAAATATAAAAAGCCCAAAAATTTAAATGAACTGTACGCTGTTATTCAAGAAGGGTGGAATAATATTCCAGTCGAGCGTTGTTGTCGTTTGATTGAGTCTATGCCAAGGCGTTGTGAAGAAGTGATACGACAAAAAGGGAGTACAACGCGTTACTAACTACTTTTTAAGTTTTATTTTTCCGCAATTACCAAGTTTTATTAATTTTACCTGTATTTATACTATTAGTCTAATTTGGTTTTAAGTAGTTGTCCTCTGCTATAACGACCTAATCTGAGAAAATGTTAAAAATATTTGTAGTTAATAGTGTTGTAAACAAAATTATTGCGATATTATGGTATAACATACTTCAAAATGTATTTCATATGAGTTTAGTATACGAAAAGTACAATGAATAAAATATTAGCACTGTTTATTTCCCTAACTACCCAGCGGTCTTAAGTAGCTGGCCGCCACTGTATGTATATATCTTTGGCAATTGTCGCATTTGAATTTATATTGTAGAAACCAACACAGGGATTCGCTAATGGTTTTATTTCATAAACTTACTTACACAGACGCTACACTTACACACACGCCTCGCTCTCTCACTACTGATACTGATCTCTCTCTTTGGGCGTGTTCTTTCATACATTCACCACCGATTGTCAAATTTTCTGGAACATTCTGGACCCTGCTGAAAGCATACACACACGGACACAGCAAACTCCGATTGTCAATTCATACTTTCCAGAATGTTCCACAAGCACATACACACACTATTAATGTTTCCGATTGTTTTAATGAATGTTCGAGCTTTGTTATATTTGCACATGGTCTAGATATAGTTTCTCGAAGGACCACCCAATATGAATTTGAACATGCCAAAATCTAATTTCACTGCGCAACTTCGACTAAATAATGAGCTGTTTGCTTCTTAGTTGTGACTTTTTCGTCAGACACATCTCGGACGATCGTGAGACGCTTCGGATTTAGTACACGCTGATTGGTTAATGGTTAACAATTTCATTTACCAATCAGCGTGTTTAGCATCGTCTTCACCCGCCCTTCCAGTGTGCCCCCACTTTGGAAGTGTGGGAGACGGTCGCGTGAGATGGGTGCAGGTTCCGAAAAACCTGAAATTTCCTCCGGCAGACTCACCGGATTGGTTAGCGGACCGTTAGATACAGATGCACCGTTCGGCAATTCGTGGTTTATCGTATGTTCTTGCACCAGCAAATATGAAATTTTATTTTCGTACTTAATTCCTAGTTGGCTCGTGCAACGGTTAAGATCGGCGAAGCCTGTTTCAGGATCTGTGGTGAATAAGTTTGAAGTTGTGAATACTGAGTTTATTAACACTGTACTATATATGTTTGAGAAATTAATGTTGTTGGGACTCGACAATTGGAGTTATACGTGATGAATGCTTTTTTACGAATGTTTGATGCGGGGGTGAACTAGGTCCGTCGATTGTTAAGCACGCTGATTGGTCGATCCAAGAAGTTAAAAATCACCAATCAGCGTGCTTAAATTGTTGAACCACTCCCTTCTTGCAACACATCCTACACCACCTATAAATGAAAATCCTGAACTCAAAAATAATCTTCCTTTTTCGATCGTGCCATAAACTGTTTCTAAAGAAAACATAACACACACTCACTCCCACAATATTTGTTGTCATTATTGGAGCATATAAAATATTTGCCACGTTTCTGATCTGTTGATGTCGAAGCAGCTACATTTCTATATTTTAACATTGGGTCAAGATAGACCCGTCACGGTCGTCCGAGGGTTAATTTGACAGGGAGTGGGAAGATTAGAGACTGGGTTAGGTTACGAAACATGTTAGCAAGAATGATGTACATAAGTACAGCGTACTCACCGTAACGATTGCTGTGATGTTTTAGGCACTTCCAATAATCTGACGAAAAAAGTTATAAACAAAAGTTAGTCAGCACTCAATCGGTAACAAATCGCAATAATTAAAATTGCCAAAACATTGTTTTCTCATGAAAATCATTTTTAAATGTAATGTTCCTCATTAACGCATAAGTCAAACGTTAATGTAATTCAGTGATACTAGTGAACTGAATGTGTACCGTTCGCGTATCGTGTGACTGACGATTTTAAGACGAACGGTGATCTGCGTCAAACTAATCACGCAAATCGATTTGGAGAAGGGTGATTGTTTTTAAAATATCTCGAGAAGTTTTACTTCTTATCATATAATTAAACTAATCAAATTTTAACAGTAAATATAACAAGGAAATTGTGAATACAGTCTGTTCCACAAAAGCGTAGACGCGATATTTTCGAAACTTGAGGTCAAATGAGGGAGAGATTGTGTTAGCATAAAAATATGAAGTTCCCTCTTATACGCATTAGCTTTAAATCTTTTAGTATCGTTTTTGTTACTGAGAAATACGGACCTTTTCGAGATGAGTGCCGTGTACGCCAAACGTTTCGAGGCAGTCTTCTTGCGTTATCACCCAAAAGGACGAAAAATGAGTGTTAAAAATGCAGAAAAATATATGCATTAATCTCGTGAATTCGTTAATAAGTAGACACAACGATATAAAGAAACTGAATGTGCCGATGACCTCCCTGATCGAGATTCAAAGCGCGGTACCACGAAAAGGGAAGATAAAGTGATCTTCCGGCTATTTTCAAGGAATCCAACATTTTGCTTGCGTAAAGGGCAAGCTTGGTAAAAAGGGCATAATTATAGGGATTTTGACATTAAAACGTCGCTTGACAGAAAATAATGTTTGATGGAGCAGTACATTATCAAAACCGTTGCTTTCAAGGAAGCACGACGAAGGTCGGCTGGCGTGGGCACACGAAAAAGGTTGATCGCGATTGGAGTGGTGTATTCAGTGATGAAGCATCTTTTTCGGCTTGAAGTATCAAATGTGCCTGGTCTGTTTATGAAAATCCAATTGTCCAAAGACGTGTTAAACATCCATTCAGGAAACATGGAGGTCTCTATCACTCTCATATACCACGAAATTGGTCGAAAGTATACCTAGACGTTGTCAAGCAATAATCGCTAATGGTGGAGATTGGGCACACTCTTAATTAAGTGCGTATTAGTTTATTAGACGTAATTTCGATGTATATAAAATTTTTTACAGAAAGAATTAATTTTCACAGAGATATCGCGTCCACGCTCTTGTGGAACAGACTGTAGTTGTTATGTGTGGTGTATCTGTACTAACTGAAAAATTGTAGTGGTGGTTGAGTATATATTTGGTATGTCGGAGAGGGTGTGGTTGTAGGTGTGTTTTAAGTATAGATGATGATTGGTGGAGGTTGGCAAAATTTGACTTTTAGGATTGTGGGTGTGGAAGAAGTGAGCTGATGGTAGGGGTGACGTTGGCAGGGGAGTGACGAGCTGGCGAGCGGTGTAGACAATAAAGTCATAAAGTCGGTAGATCTGGTAATTCATGCTGACTAAAATCCCGAAAGTGAAAGTGAATGGAAACCTTTTCCTTACGCGGTGCTGTGACATCGGTTGGCTAAATGCCTTTATTGTTGCTACGTGCCTTATTGCAGGGTGTCCAGGATTTGGGAAGAGTAGGATTTAGCAGATGGTTAAAAATGTTAAAATGAGTTATGGTTCGGTGCCGAACAGAATGTAAACAGTAAACATACCTGTTGTAGATTCAACTTCTTTTGCATGATATGTAATCATATTATTATTGAACACGTAATAAATGCTCAAACTGTGTTCGCCCGCGTTCGCGACGAGACTCGCGGTAAGGACCGGAGCCTAGCAAAGGTCGTAAATCTTCGCTTAGTTAATATCCCGCCGCGGATGTAGGCGAAGTCCTGGCGAATCGTTAAAAGGGCCAGAATAATTATGTCGGAAATGAGTTGACACTTGCACAATTATGGGTATGTACAAGTGATTTCTAGTCGTTAATAAATGATGTGACTGACGCTATTACTGGGTGATGATACGCGGTGATTTGACTGAAACCTGTCTGGTTGAAGGACTACTCCAGACTCTGGTTTAATGGTGTTGGTCTGTCGGATGGTTTCAGACGACTCTCTTTTGACTACTGTCTTATGACGACTCTGGTTGACAACTCGACAGAGCTTCCCAGAAAGGGGAAAAGCTCTGAGTATGGATATTCCTTCACCGATTGGCTATCGGTACTAGCCAATAGTGTTTTTCCCTAATTGCCATCGACCTATCCGCGTGTCCGTGACACGCTCCGTGCGGACTAGGTGAAGGTCAGCAATGTTTAAACACTTGCAACCACAACGGGAATTTCCGCCAGGCCTGGGACTCGCGGCGTGCCCTCTGTCCCGAAGCCCTTTAGAAACTCACGTTTTATGACACGTACAATTAGCTGTTGAGGTCGTAAACGACGTTTAGGAAACGAAACTATTCCTTAAGGGATTAATGAATAAAAAGACTTTCTCAAAAACAGTTTTCTAAATTGTGTGTCATGAAACATACCAGTTGTTAAGCACTCGGGTACTAATTTCCGCGTACTTCGAATATTGTACTAGGTGCCGTCTGAAGATTGAATGTATCGTTGAGAGTCTGACTGAATCCTTAAGATTCCTAATGTAACTGATGCTCTGTGTACTAACATTCTAACACTCTGTGGTCTTAAGCTAAGTCGGCCTTCTTATCCAGTCGTCCCTTCTCCAAATCTTCTAAAATTTGAAGAAGTGACGCGAAGGGAGGTTCTTAAAATTACTAAGTGACCAACCCCGTATCACCTCCTTCCATTGCGCCCGGAGCGCGTCACGTCCTTGGAGCGGGGTGACGAAGCTGATCCTTGCTAGATGGAAATTTGACAACAAGGGGGGAAAACCCGGCCAGGTCAACTCTGACTCTCCGACTCGTTCGGAAGGTCCTTTGCATCGGTTTCGAAGACCCTTTGGGGGTGACTTTATGATACCTTGCCTTACTGACTGAACAATAGCCTATTCTTTAATATTTGAGAAATTCTACGTGTCGCATGTTGGCTGCAGACCGGTCTGCTAAATTAAAATAACGGTTTGCTGAACTAGAAATCACGTATCATAGAATCGTCCCCTTGCTGTCCTAACACCAGTCATCTGCACTTCGAATGGTTTCTTCCTTTGTACAGACTACTAGTCGCTATGGAACAATTGCTTAGACTGGGTGAAAATAAAATCGGCTAGTTTATAATGACATTCCGCGGGTGGTCCGCGGAACAAACTGTATGCCGCCTTCCGCAACACAAAGTTCTGCTGTATTCATTAAGGCTGATTTTGTATTGAAGAAGCAGTGTTTTAGCAATTTTTACTACTGAAATTTGTTGCTGACTGAGTGCTAATTATTTTGAGTGCTGATTAATTTGTTTATAATTTTGCTTCTCAGATTATTAGAAGTGGCTAAAAAATCATGGTCAATGTTACAGTGAATACCCTGTATGCAAATTGAAGAATTACGTTGAACATAAAAATAATCGAACTGTCGATAATTAGCTGAACTGATAGCATAAAACATGAGGAACACATTTTGAAACTTTGTAATGTAAAAAATTGCATAAGAAAATAAATGTATCGCAACAGAACTGCGAGAAGTGTAATGATATACAGAGTGGGCAACGTAACTTGATCACTCACCTTAACACTCCGATGGCGACGCCCAGGTCCACTCAGACTTCACTGTAAGCGTATAACATTGGCTTCTTAGGTACTTGAAACCGAGCGTTATTTGTTTATGTTAGAGCGATAATGAAGAACACACGGCTTGGAAGATGTATTTCTCAATAATATTCAATGCGACTTCCAAGAGAGAAAACATATTCGATATCGTAGAAAATTTCACTGTGTTCTAGTTCAGAACATCATTTTTTGAAAGTTTTATATCATTTAACTATACGATTTTTGATCTGTTATTATCCATATCATGACACATGCTACGATACGAGCTTACGTACCGCCGCTCGTGTAGTGGCACGACGGCCCGCTGTCCAAGTTTTAATTTTCGTTACTACCGGTCTAATACAAATTGTTTTTCTTTTAAATACATCTGTTTAGAGGGGCCTACAGGCTGATTGCAGTACATGTTTTGTAGGTCATTTTTCTCAAAGTTATCAAGATCGCCTTTAGTTTGTTAAATGGAACTTTTCGCTTATTTTTAGCGGACAAAAAGACAGGTATCAGAAATACCGCAACATACTTTTTTTGTCATTAGAATTGGAGAAATGGTGGATGTAGTAAAGCATTCAAAACACTAGATTTTAATACATCACTATTCTTTACAATTTCTACGGCACTGATGTGAGCATCATTGATCTATAACTATAAACATCCCGTTTCTCGAAGTGTTTTGAGTACACGTTGGAACATGTGACACGGTAGATGATTTTTATTCGGAAATCGTTCAACGTATACCTACTGTACCATCACAGCATTACGTTTGCTTTCCCTGTAAATTAAGAGCATTTCAATTTTTTCCTCATTTCTATGTACATACAGTGGCTCGCGAAAGTGTTCGAACACGTGCAAGTAAGACTGAAACGAGAGAAATATATATGTAAGATGTAAACAGGGAGAAGGGAACAACAACGGGTCAATGTTTAAAAGTTTAATAATAAAATAGAAAAAGACAAATTACAGATGCAAACGACTCGGTGGCCACTTAACGACTGCCTTTTTTCATTCGTCTCGCGCCTCGCCGACACACCGCTCGACACGCTCGCAGACACACGAACATGCTACACACACGCATAGCCGTCGTCGGTAGCCTTTGCCTAGCTACGGCTGCGCTAGACCGTCCCCCATACATACACTACCGGCCAAAAGTTTGGAATCACTACGTAAAGTAAGAGAAACAGGATATTTCTAAGAAAAATTGAACGCCTACAAAGTAATTGAGGAAGTTTTACTTGTCAAAATACTTATAAGTAGAATATTTTACATTTTATATTATTTTTTATACGAAGAAATAGATATTTTTCTTTACATTGTCTTCTGATCAAAAAAACCGCCCTAACTTCTAACCACAGCCTCACATATTCTGGGCATCCTAGCGATTAGTTTTTCGAGTATTTCTAACTTAAAATTTTTCCATGCTTCTTGTAGTAGTTGCCAAAGGTGTCTTTTCGATGTTGGACAGTGCAACCGGATATTCCGATCGAGCTCTTCCCGCAAAAATTCTATCGGGTTCAAATTCGGTGATTGTGCTGGCCATGTCATATTCCTCAAGACCCGCTCTGTTTCTTTTTGCAATAAGAACCCTTTACACAATTTAGATGAGTGCTTAGGGTAGTTATCTTGCTGCATAATAAAATTTCTACCTACTAACCGGTGACCTGATGGTAGAGCGTGCTACTCGAGTATCTGTTTATAGTCTTCTTGTTTCATTGTATTTTCTATTTCGATTATGTCTCCTACTCCAACCGTTGAGAAACATCCCCAGACCATAACTGAACCACCACCATGTTTGACAGTAGGTACAATACACTCGGACAACATTTTTTCTTGTACAGATCGGTAAACAAATATCCTTCGGTGCGACCCAAATATTTCGAACTTGGATTCGTCAGTCCAAAGAACCTTACCCCAATCCGTAGGTGTCCAATTTTTATGGCTTTTTGCCCAATCCAACCGCATTTTACGATTTTTCGACGAAAGCAATGGTTTTCTGATTGCTGTACGGCCATTTAAACCTGCTGTTAGGGGCTTGGGGTTGATCTTTCGATCGTTCAAGCTTTGCCGGCTTTTGCACGTGTGTGCCGACTAATGTTCTAGGCTTCGAAGGACCAGTTTCTTGATTGAAACACTAAGTTTTTATTTGTGGTCTATTTTATACAACTAATTCTAGATACAAAGTCTATTGCGAAGTGAGAGGTGTTTCACTTGCGAGTTGCTAACTGTTTTCTGCCGGAGTCTCTCCGGTTTCCCTCGAAGAAGACTCCTATTTTCCTAAAAACACCCTGATTGGTGATTTTTCCTTTTCTAAATCACCAATCAGTTTATTCCGGTGCATCGCAGCCTCCCTCCATTTCACCCTTAGCGCGTTATCTTAGGGTGGGATAAACAACGACCGGAGAAAGTGTTCGGTGGACGGATGCGTGGGAATCCTGTGGAATCTCCGCTTTTCTAGGCTTTGTTAAAGTCAAGTGGCCCATCGACGTTGGCAAAAGTCGTGGGTCACTTTTCTATTTTCCGTTCGGAGACTCCAGGATTTATGGCAGGGTCTGGTCCTAGGGACTAAGTGTCGCAGGCAACGTAATAAACACATGTGGTGTTTTGAGAAAACGATATTTGCCTGCGACGGCGACCACTTGACTCGCTGCCATAAATCCGGCTACAGGATACGCCTTAACATTGATAGCTGACGAGTTGAGACGTCATGGATCGACTTTTGAAACGGATTCGACGTGTCCGTCCCGAGCTTTACCGACCGGGTGAATGGTTCCTCCTTCACGACAATGCACCTGCGCATTCGTCGTTCATTGTCACCCAATTTCTGGCTAAAAAAAAGTGTGACCATTATCAGTCATCCGCCGTATTCGCCAGATTTGACACCTGCCGGCTTCTTTTTATTTCCCAAGATTAAATTGCCAATGAAAGGGACTCGTTATGAAGATGTGGGGGCAATTCAACACGCCGTGACAGTAGAATTAAGTGTGATAATTCACGAAGAGTTTTCCAAGGCCTTCCAACATATCTATGAACTTTCTGTTGAGTGTGTGGCAAGAGGAGGGATGTATATAGAACATTAAATAATAAAATTCCTTTAATCTACAAAACTCGATTTTATATTGTACCGGTCTGAGAACTTTTTGAACGCACCGTGCATAGCGACAAAATCGGTGTCGTACAACAATGCGACAGTGTCCATATACGACCGGCTGGTCCAATACTATTTGTGACGAGAGCGGTCAGTTTCCACGATGTCTTTGTCGAAGTCGGAATTGCTTTTTCTTATTGTTAGTGAAAATAGTTATTTAAAAGATACACGTATTATTACAAAATACACGGAAAGGGAAACTTCATATAGTGGACAGGATAAAATTCGATGAATTTTATTACCTTTACAGAATATAGCTACGAGAAAATGACAATTTATGTCGCGTCGCGCTCTCTTATGGTTGTTCAAAAAGTTCGCGTTCGCGACTATTACCCGCCAAATTAATCTGAGCTAACTGATTCAAATTTGTTTTGCTCGGAACGTTAGCAAAACGTAGAGTGCGCCACGAACGATTGACGACTTTGTTTCAAAGATTCGAGCGAAAGGCTGGAGAGTATATGTTGTTCGCTCGAGAGAATCTTTGGGAATATTGCTTGATCGCCGATTTTTTGTGGAGTCCGAAGTGACTCCCCCGCCAAGTGCAAGAAGGCACGCTGATTGGTTTTTCACGAAAGTAAAAATTACCAATCAACGTGCTCCTTGAGTGTCACTCACCCTTCCATTGCACCCTTAGCGCGCTTCTCCTTGGAAGGAGTGGGACCATACCTGCGGGTACGTGGAATCTTCGCTGTCCTTCGGTGACACGTCGGAAATTCCCGCCAGGTCAACCCTCGACCAAAAGTGCCGTTAGACGCGCGTGTGGATTGTCCTTTCAGGAATACCTGGTTTATGACACGTCTTCGGCTATTGAGGACGCCGAAAGATAGAAATTCTAAAGCCACTGTTTACAAGAGATTACTTATATTTTCGCCTAGCTACGAAGCGTTTTTGTTCTCAAAAATAACCTTCTGGTACGAGCGTGTCATAAATTCGGTCAACGAAGACCCCGTGTGTTTCGTACCTGCGCGACGGAACAATTTATTTTATCAGTAAGTATACTGCAAAGAGAGTTAATTTAACAAAAGTTTTATAAAGTGGTCACAAAGTCGAAACCTAAGTCCGAATCCTAATCCCGGATAGTCTTTTGTCGTAAGATTTCGTGCGTGCGATGCGACAAAAAACAAATTCGTTTGAAATTCAAACAATGCGACGGACAAAATCGTATAGTTGTCATGGAATGTGATTTGATTCCTTGTCGTGTTGGTCGATCGATCGGACGACAACGATTTTGTTGCTATACGACATTCAATTAGGACATAACCTTAGTAACACGGTCAAGTAGGGTTTAGCTGGCAGAAGGTGTGCGACACATTTTGATATGATTCCCCGGTTCTTCACTATTTTACGATTTTTCATAAAACGAAATAATTTAGTGTGGCACCTCGTTGAATTTGCCTCAATAAACGCTATCGTACGTGTATTACGAGTAAAAAAATATAGCGTTTCATTTAAAAAAGTGAACTTGATGTTGAAATCTCCCTCGTTGCTCCACCTGCAGAAAACTATTTACACCGTATAATCTCCCCCTCAACACCAAACAACTCTTTTTTTTTTTTTTTTTTTTTTTTTTTTTTTTTTTTTCAATTGTTTTGATACCTTAAGTTCCTTATGAGATATTCCACCGAGTCAAGTTAAAACAGACACCCTGTATATCGTTCGATGTAGGATTTCTTCGATGTTTTAATACTTACTGAAGTTCTGCGTAAAAAGTGAATTTTTTCTTTGAAATACTGCCATTTTGTTATTTCTGCATTAAACAAAAACATCCTACGTCAGCCGATAGATAATTTAGTTTTATTTAATATTCTATCAGGGAAATTTGATTTTAGAAACCTGGTCATCATGAATAAGGTACACCATTATTATTTCAATATTTCTTTTTTTAAAAGAAAATTGAACCATAAATTCTTGTATAATGTTTATATATATGTCTCTATTACTAATAGAAAAATTATTTCATAAAGGGTTTTTGTTACTTCAAAATAAATTCTCGAAGAAGCGGTACTTTTTAGACAGGTCAAAGTAGTCTAACCTCTTAAAGGAAAGTTTTTCAAACACCACAAGTGTTTTTCATTCAATACTTTCTATTGCTGACACTTTTTCCATTTTTGGCATTTTCGAAAAAGCATCTAAAATGATCAAATATTAAATATTGATGCTGTTTGCAATTGATACCGGTTATTAAACATTAATGAGATTGTAATATAGGATGCATTTTCATCGGAAACTTTGGAAATAATAAAAATCTTTGTTATTGCGTGTTCTAGGACGAAGAGGAAGAAATCAAATTAGAAATAAATGTATTGAAAAGGGTGAGTAATTGGTAGTACTTTTGAATAATCATTTATAAAGACAAGTCATATTATTGAAGTATTACATAAGTGTATTTACCTTCTTTCGTTATATCTTACAGTATTCGAATCACAGAAATATAGCAACGTATTATGGTGCCTTCGTAAAGAAGTCATCGCCTGGAAAGGATGATCAGTTGTGGTTGGTTATGGAATACTGCGGAGCTGGCTCCGTTACAGATCTTGTCAAGTCAACTAAAGGCCAGAGTTTAAAGGAGGAATGGATTGCTTATATATCGCGAGAAATATTGAGAGGACTTAGTTATCTTCACAGCAATAAGGTTATTCACAGAGATATCAAAGGGCAAAATGTTCTGTTAACCGATAATGCCGAGGTGAAACTTGGTACGTCTTTCAATGTCTTATACTCTAGTTGTATTCCAACGTTTTCACTGCATTTCGATTGAATCGTTTTAATTATTGATCATTCAACGACTTCGTTATTTTATAGTTGATTTTGGCGTTAGTGCACAATTAGATCGGACAATAGGTAGAAGAAATACATTTATTGGAACGCCGTATTGGATGGCTCCAGAAGTAATAGCCTGTGATGAAAATCCGGATGCTACATACGATAATAGAAGCGATCTTTGGTCGTTGGGAATTACCGCTTTAGAAATGGCTGAATCGCAACCTCCTCTTTGCGATCTTCATCCAATGAGAGTAAGTATCCGAAATACTTTCGGTCTGCTCTATTCTTCGCGTACATTACTATTTGGCTCTAAAAGGGTGAAATTTAATTTTGTAATTATACTTAATTCACATAAAAGGCTTTATTTCTGATCCCACGTAATCCACCACCAAGACTCAAATCGAAAAAGTGGGCGAAGAAATTCCACGGTTTTATTGAAACGGTTTTAGTAAAAGATTATCATCAACGGCCGTATACAGAGCAGCTCCTTAAACATCCATTTATTCGGGACCAACCAACTGAAAGACAAGTTAGGATACAACTTAAAGATCATATTGATCGCTGTAAAAAGCGTAAACAAGAGAAAGGTATGAAAGTCACCGCGTTATGCCTTAGAAGTGAAATTTATATAGGATATATTTTTTAATACCTTCGTTTCATATATGTCCGTATTTTATCGAACAGAAAGAGACGATTATCGATACAGTGGTAGTGAGAACGAGGAAGATGAACCAGCATTAGCTGGTGAAGCCTCGTCCATTGTTCAAGCTCCTGGTGGTGATACATTGCGTAGGAACTTTCAGCAAATACAGGAAGGTAGGACACTAACTCAAGAAGTAACCCCTCAACCACCTGCTGCTAAAGAAAAACCGTGTGGCAGATCTCAAAGAGATATACCAGAACCAGGGCCACCTGCACGACCTGCTATTCCACACAGATTAATCGGTGTGTTTGACAGTGTATCAGTAATTAGTTGTCTTTTTCGTCTACATAATACTCTTATTAAAGTTGTCGTCGCATCTCGTAACGAATCATTCCTTTCCCCGTTCTAATCAATTTTACGTAACTATTTCTGCGCTGTATAGTAGTTCCAGACCCACAACCACCATCTCGGCCATTACCTCCGACACCTAGAGACGATCCACGGCAACCTCATAAGGTTTCGACACCACCTTCTAATCATCAACCTCTTATTGGTGGGGCCGGGAGCGGAGGTTCTGGCAGCCAAGCTGCGTCTCAAAGAAATAGTCACGTGTTTAAACCTATGGTAAGCTTTTTTTCGCTTTGTCCACATAGTGATTTCTCTCTCGTTATTGCAACTTATCTTTAGGCATTCACTTTATGCCAATCAAAACTGATATATGTATGCCATCGTCCAAAAGTTTAGGGTTATACGCCATTTTATACGTTGTAATTACTGTTACACTGACTGAAAACATTTCGCTCGTGATTAAATTGTGTATGGATTTGGAAACTTGGAGGGTTTTACAAAACTGATAGTTTATCAAGTTAACAGAGATGTAGCAATGACCCTAAACTGTTGAACGATAAAGTACATAGTCTGACAATTACCCTGGTTTATGAAAATTGTAGAAAGGCACATGTTGTTTTTGTTCTATTTTGCCATCTTGCTGCCTCTTTGTACTCAATGTATTCTGTGTATAATATATTTTGTTACATATATCTATATAGTCTTGTGTCTTCCTTTTGCTACATTCTCATAAACAAATACAGATAATTTATATTTTGTCAGTAGCACGCGAACTCTTTCTATTTTGCTATTAAGTCATTGGCGTGCACGCAAATATAATTGCACAATCATCTCCTAGCGCGCGTACACCCGATTGCATCCATGTACGTGACACACATACACACGCGCGCGCGCGTACACACATACGCACACACCAGCGTGTGTTTCTTGCACTCAGATTTGAAATTATTCGGTTTTTTGTTTTTTTTCCATGTTCACACGTACCGTAGCTGCCGCCAAGGAAACCGGAGGTAAGAACACGTACACTTATTTTTCTCCTCTTTATATCTTCATTTCTACACTTATACATACAATAACACTTATTCTTCCTCTCACGCGTAACATTGCCAACAGTCTGCACATGCAAATTATAAAACAGATTACATGCGCTATAGTGTAGTTCATCTATATCATGTAATAATTATCATGTAATTTGCTTTGTCCATTTTCATGCAAGGTATTGATTTCGAAACATTTTCATTACTACATTTTTATTACTTACAGCTACCGTTTTCTTATTGCTTGAAAACAATATATTTTTGAATGCTTCGATCGAATTTACTAAATGTCTGCTTTCACTCAGAACGTTTGTATACTGGTATAGGGGAATAAAACTCAACACAAGTTTGTTGATATTTCAGGAAATGTAATTTTAAAGCTTCTATCACTTCTTAATATACCGGGTGGTAAAAAAGAAGGTGCAGAACTTTAAGGGTAGATAGTACTCGCGAAATGGAGAGAGCCAGGTTCTAATAAACGCGGGTTGAAAAATTAGAATGTTCAAAGTTATAAACAATTTTTTCTTTCGATTAAAGTGAGTGGCTTGCTCGCTTTGGGAGCTATCGTCCTGTATAAAAACAATAGATTATCTGTCTCCTTCCCACTTTATACACGTATCATAAGACAGGATTATCTTATCACTAGGCTTCACCAGAGAAATGTTAGTTGCACATGCTCGCTATCAGTGAACAGTTACAGAGGGTTAATATAAAATTTTCATAATATGGTAAAAATTGCCTCCATATGGAGGAGGATATACATACACAACCGGCCAAAAGTTTCGAATCACCTCCCACTTTTCATCAATATTACATCTGCTGCTAATTTTTTATAGATTTGACGTTTATCTCAATTCTACATTTATCAATTTATCTCATATCAACTGATTCGAATGATAAAAAATTCTCAAAGTCGCTGACTTTTTTCTGGAAATTTTTGTGTAAATTGCAATGCTCAGTGATTCCAAACTTTTGGCCGGTAGTGTATGTAGAAAATATCTTGTAATCACGAAAAGGAAAAATGGTAAGGTAATTCACTGGTTTTATACAGCATAATGATAGCTTCTGAAACGATCAAACCACTCGCTTTAGAATGCGAGAATCGAAACGAAAAGTTGTTTATAACTTTGAAAATTTTAATTTTTCGTCCCATGTTTAGTAACACGTTGAACGCCACGCCGGCCGACGTTGACCGGCGCATAAATTTCACATGCAATCGTTTGCCAATTATTGAGATTTAATGATAGGATCTTTAACTTTTATTTTATACGTCATTAGAAATTAAGTATATAAAGAGTGTACATATATGTATGATACACAAAAAGATGAAGTAAACTATACGGCAGACGACGAGCCGTGAAATGGGCGGTCAACGTGTTGAGAGTTTTCTTCCTTCATTTGCCCAGTACTATTTACTTTCAAAGTTCTGAACCCTTTGCTTACCACCCTGCGTATAAACAGCGTATAAGAGATGTATTTGCTGACATTCAGACCTCACATTTCTTCTATATGTTCTTTGTCACAAAAGAAGTGTCAAAGTAATGACTAAGAGATTACAATTATCATTATTTTCAGTATTGAAATTTTTGGTACTTTAAGGGGCGAGTCCAGTTTGAAAGTGTCAAAAAATAGATTTTGTTTTTCTTAAATTGAAAATACAACATCTCAACAATATAATCCTATAGTATTATGGACGAATTCATAAAAATAACGAATTACAAGTACATTTGTGGAGATGAGTTAGGGCTTCAAACTGTCAAAGGCACCGATTTTAAACGCGTTTTTCTCGAGACGACGTTTTTCAAGTTGGCGTGCAGAATAACTGAAAATGTATTCAACCGATCAGCTTCGGATAAAGTCCATTCAATTCGATATACATATATTTCTTTAGGGATTTAACTGATAATCATCATTTTATCTTTATTTATAGTCTTTTTATAAACAATATACAATCGATTTCTTTGCTAGCAAAACTACCTCTTTCTTTAAAACATTCAAGTTTCCATTTTCTTTATCACAAGCCAGTTCCATCCCAGCATAATCTATCAAAGAACAATAGTATTTGAAATTTTTTGCTTCAAAATCCCTTTGTCAGCTGGTAGGCTGAACGCCAGCTAGACGTACATTGTCGACAGTACTAACTTAAAGTATAAAAATTTAATATAATAATATTAAAAATTATATTGCACAAATTTTTGTATATTTTTTTTTTTAAGTTCAATCAGGTATTTCACAGAGAGCAGACGTGTTTCGCTTGCGCTTCGTAGTAAACGTAGAATCAGGGACAATTAAATATCGAAATTTCCAAGTGTGGGTTATAAGCCCTAAAAATCGCCGCTAATCCAAATGATAAAATCAAGCAACGAACGAGTTGACAGTGGTCTCTGACTGCGAGAGTCATTCTACAACTAGCCTCCTGAAGTAACCACTGTAAACGATTAAAGCAATAATAGCTATGCCACAATTACTAAACGGGAGCAGTTTCCAAAAAAGGATCAGGGACTAAGAGTAGAATACCAAGAAGGCTTAAACATAGCAGACTACTACACTATGTGATATAGGAGACCTAGTTCAATCGAAAAATGTTTTACTTTCATCACATATCTCGAATAACCGCGTGTGTTTATTCTTAACTAATAAATAAATCACAGAAAATCTAACCAAAAAGGTTCAGTGCATAAAAATAGGCGAACACAAAGTGGCCATTAGACCATTAATAATAAAACACCAACGTGTAATCCTCTCCAACGTATCCCCCACCATACCGCGTACATATGTACATCAAAGACATACTATTATAGATAACCTACAAATTACCCGAGGCTCGAGCGTAATTAAAGCTGGCACTTCAAAGGAAGGCTACAATCGCGTACTCAGTATTGGAAAAGAAGTTTAGATACAGTGGCGAACAAAAGTATTCGTACACCATTTAAAACAGAATAAACTTTTTAAAATTGCACCAAACGACTTGAGTTTTTTGAGAAGTTACAAGGATTAGTTTACTAAATGGTGTACATATTTTTTTGAAAAAAATTGTAATTGGTCGAAATCGCGAAGAAAATAGTGAAGGTGACTTTTTACAACTTTTTTATCTAAGCCTGGCTTATGCTGGTTATATGTCGGGTTTAAATGTATACACGCAATTATTTCTTCAAGTATTAAAAATATAGAAGAATGTTCCAGACAAATATATTATGTCAAGGGGGCACATTTAGGGGTTACATTTTAATTTTTAAATGGAATCTTATATTTTTTGATACATATTTTTGTAGCTGATATCGAACTGTTTTCAAAACACTACCTGAACATGTATTTTGCATAAGCCGTTTTTGAGTTATTAAGCTTCAAATTTCGCGTGATCCCTCCGCATTAGCGTTATGCGATGTACACCGTCGAGAGGTAACTCGGTCAGACTTTGTGTGTTTCTAGACGAAAAGCAACTGAATTGAGCCACATCGATACTGTGGCTCATTTTTCTGCTCTTCCTACAAAGATTATAAAAATGTATTTTTAATAATGGATCACATATAGAAAGACTACTATGTACCTTAAAATGGAAGTGAAGAGCACACACACACAAAATCAGTTCTTTTTAGAGCCAACATGATGTACAAAATCCGACCGAGCAACCTCCGCGCGGTGTACATCGGGTAATGCTAATGCCGGCGGCGACATGCCGAATTTGGAGCTTAATAACTCAAAAGCGGCTTATGCAAAATACATGTGCAGGTAGTGTTTCGAAAACGGTTCGATGTCAGCTACAAGAGTATGTAATAAAAAATGCAGGGTTCCATTTAAAAATTTAAACGTAACCATCGCAGGACTCTCCAAGGTTATCGTGAAGACAAATAATCGTGTGTATCCATTTCAACTGGACACACTGTATGTACATTCTGAAAATTTCATCGGAGTCGGTTGATAGAAACAAGCGACACAATTTTTAACCGTTTGTAGCTCATAGCAACGTTAACTAATTTTACAATTAACTTGTTTTAATTTTTAATTTAATTTAGTTTTACAATTAAATTTAACAGTTAACTGATTGTATATAACTGGCATAAATCTACAAAACGTATTTATTAAATTTTCATTCAGGTTTAGATAAAAAAGTTGCACAAAGCGACATTCACTATTTTCTTCGCGATTTCGACCAGTTACATTTTTTTCAAAAATTTGTTTACACGTCATCTAGTAAACTAATCCTTTTAACTTCTCAAAATAACTGAAGTCGTTTGATCCAATTTTTGAAAAGTTATTCCGGTTTCAATGGTATACGAATACTTTTGTTCGCCACTGTACGTCCGGATGATCTTACTAAGCTGCCAGGCGTAACACCAATCAATTATGACCACCCACATGCTTCATTTACCCAACAACAGATATTGTTAAATGTTCCTTATGCAAACAGGAAGGGCATGTAGCCAAAAACTGCAAGAATAGAGACGCCACAGATAAATTAAACGAATCCATCATGAACATCCATGTGAATAAACATAATCCTCCTGCAGATACTGAAACTATGTGAAATTTTAACAATAATAATAATAATCAGGAAACTGAAAATACTGCAAAAATGGAGATCACATACATGAAAAACAAACGCATCCACTCTCAAGTTAGTTCTACCGATGATTCGCAATTATTGAATCAAGAACAAGACATCAACAAAAATCTGAAAAATACAGAACATAAATTATTCAAGCAAAAACAAATTCCAAGAAACGGAAAGTACCATATAAAAGAGATGGAAGTTTAGAAGAATTAATAGAACCGATCAAACCAATACTTAATCAACTAAACAAATTATTAAGCTTCACGCAGTATAAAAGTTTATTGGAAAACACCCTTGGCTCATCGAACACTAACGAAATAGCGGTGCAATATACATATACTAACACTTTAATATATTTCCTAAAAAATGATGTATATCCGCACATTACTGAAAAACATATTAAAAGTCATATCTCTAGAGTCAGAAGCGGATTCAAAATGAACATTTCACAAGTACATAACACCCCAAATACCAGCCCATTGATTTCGGACGATGATACCGATACAGAAACCATAATTAACAATAAATATATCAAGTAATAGCAGTAATAATACAATGGAACTTCAGTGGTTGTAATACCCATGTAGAATTTCTACAACAATTTGTAAACGAATATAATCGTTAATATAAATTATGTATAAGAAACTAATTTCAAAGGCAACTCATACAAAAAGGAAAATAACTTGAATATTTTTCGTAATAGTAAACATGATTGCAAAGCAGTTAGTGGGGGTGTAGCAATATGTACACCACCGTCCATAAGTATTTGGACACCCTATAAAACGGAATAACTTTTTTAAAATTGGGCCAAACGACTTGAGTTTTTTTGAGAAGTTAAAAAGATTAGTTTACTAGATGACGTGAACTATGTTTGGAAAAGCATCTCTCGATTCTTCGCCTCGAGGGCCAAGAGACGCCAGGCCTAAGTGCGTGGCCCCCTCGTGGCAGTCGCCACAAAGTTAAAACAATTAACGGACAAAGTAAACAGTACGGTATATTAGTTGAAAATAATTCAATTGTAAACAATCATACCGATATCGCAAATACCATAGCATAAACGTATGTAGAAAATTCAAGCGATCTAAATTTCGAATCCGCCTTCACCCAATAGAAAAACGAAACTGAAAAATCATGAAATATTCAAGAAATCCACTATTGGGGATTGCACTAATACAATTTTCAGAATTAATAATAGCAATAGAATCATCAAAAAACACCAGTTCAGGACCGGACGAAGTTCCACGCATATTCATTAAATAGCTTCCACCAAATGTTTTACAATACCTTTCCGACATATGTAGGTGTATAGGGAGAGGCTCGCAACATGACAACTTCAAATAACTCGTAAATTATTTGCTATACGAAAAAATGTTTTAAACAAAAATTGCACGGTATCAAGAGGGACATATGTATAAGGTAATAGGTTGTTTGTTACTATCTTACATTTTTATCGAGATACGAAGGTCACTTTGTTTTTTAAATGGGATGTCCAATTTTTCCCCCCCCAGATTTCAATAAAGTATCTAACGCTGCGTAAAAAAGTGTTGTATCAAATATGGTCTAACGTTAAAAATTACTGTGGTTTAGTAGAATAAGTTTTATTTCAAGCGGTGTTTGAACTACCGTTACAGTCGATGCAATTACCTAATCGGATAATGAGGAAATGCAGTAAGGATATCTTCGATGGTCGTTGGTTGTTCGTGATAAATTTCATTTTTAAGTGCTCCAAAGAAAATGAAGTGACGCTGTGTTAGATCTGGCGGGCGAGCTGTCTATGAAACGTTACTGACAATGAGATCTGTGTTAGAGCGCCGTGCTTTAAAAGTTTCTCGTTCGCTCGTTATGCGATTACGCAATTGCATTGATTGTTATGGACAACACTTCGAACACCGCTTCAAATAATAATTATTTTGAGAATACCTCAGTAAGTATTAATTTTAGACACTATTTCATGTAACATTTTTTTACGTAGAATTCGATGTTTTATTCCAATTCGAAGAAAAATGTTAGGCACTCCATTTAAAAGACTGAAGGTGACCTTCATATCTCTGTAAAATAGCAAAGAAACAAGAAATCGATTAGGGTACTGCATCAGTACCTGGAAATTACGCAACTTTTGTCTGAAACATTTTTTGTACAGCAGTTAATTTAGGAGATGTTTGAAGTCGTCATGGTACGAGACTCACTCAGTATAACCGGAATATTTTCAAACATAAAAAATTTCCAGATAAATGGAGAGATGCCATAATAATACCGATCCACAAATCAGGAAATATAAAACCAGTAAAGAAAGTTACAGACCTATAGCAGTCACCTGCTGTATACGTAAAATTTTAGAAAAAAGGAACAATAACAGATTAAAATCATGTCTAGAATCCAACAAGCTAATCACAAAATACCAAAACGGCTTCAGAAGTCCTTTAGCAAATATAGAATTCAGCATATATTCAGCGAAGCATTTATCCAAAATCAACGTACGATTGCAATATGTTTGGATATAGAAAAAGCATTTGATATGTTGTGGAAAACTAGACTAATTAAAATACTAATAATAGTAACGTAAAAAAATTCTTAAGATCCAGAAACATCCGAGTAAGAGTAAACAACTCTCTCTCAGAAAAAACAAACGTAGTAAACGGAGTTCCACAAGGACCTGAAATAAATATCACCCTTTTTCTATTAGGCACAACCGAAGTACAAAAGGCAGTCGCACCACTAGTCAGATCTAAGTACAATATTTGCTGATGATATCACAGTATCTGTCGCAAGGAAAAATATACACACTAGCCAAGCAATTTTTCAGAAAGCACTAAACAAACTACATGAATTTTCCAATATATCCAGGTTCAAATTCTTCAAAACCAAAAGTACAGCAATCATTTTCACTAACATAACACAAACAAAGAACTAAAACTTCATCTAGGAAATAATCAGCTAACCATATTACACTAAACTAAAATACTTGGATTAACATTTGATAGAAGGCTGACTATGCATCTAAAACTATTAAAAGAAAATTGTACCCGCAGGTTAAATATTAAAACAATAGCGTATAAAATTTGGGGAACCGATTAAAGGACATTAATTTTAGCCTGTAAAGCTTTAGTGTCATCTAAAATTGATTACGGCTAAATTGTATACAACTCGGCCGAACCAGTGTTCTCGCTGAATCAAATTTAATACCACTAGAATTGAGAAGAAAATAACTCACTCCCTCCTATGCGGCAGCAATACTTAAAGCAGCCACTAACCAAGTACAATATTTGAAATATTACAGAGAATTCCCAACGACACACTTTACAAAAGCCATTTCTCGAAAAAGTTTAACAATACCTATACGAAAGTAAATACGATACTCTCACAACTAATTAGCATCTACAACCCATAATAATGATCAGACAAATCAGACTCACAAAAACACAATGGAAAAAGAATACACAAGAAAATTAACAAAAGAAGAGTGGAATAATTTTTGGAATTACCAACACACCTTGCTGCGTAAAGTAAGAAGAAACATACAGGAAATAAACACAGCCATAACTTTTAACAGAAAAGAACAAGTACAAATAACCAGACTCAGAATAGGAAACACAAATTTCACGCATTCTCTCCTCATCAAGAAACGGAAATGAAAAATCTGTGACAGATACGGCATCAACATTACCATAAAACACATACATACATACTTTGCCACTGTTTCAAATACAGTGTGTTAAGAAATGATAGGTTCACCTACATTTATTGTCGTAACTTATGAACAAATGTATGAATCGATCTAAATTTTCAGGATACTAAGCTCTTATATTAGTAAAATTCTCTGTTAAATATTATTTAGAAACGTCGGTTAAAAAAGATTAGGAATGATTTTACGAACGTAGCCAGTTTTTGACCGTTAAGAAATGATAGGTTCACTTTAAGAAACATATTTACATATCGTCATTTAAAATTTTTTATCAAAGCAAAAATGAAAATTAATATTTAACAGGCCATCCGCCACTTTTAATTAAGAAATTGATCCGTTTTGGCATAGATTTTAGTTTATAATTGCCGTTTTGAGCTCGTTTATGCTACTGAATTGACGGCAATTCTCGTAAACATCGCGTACCAGTTGTCCCTATAAAATCTCTATGGGGGTAAGGTCAGGGGACCTTGATGGCCATATTAATTTTTCTATATTTTTTACGTTTAACCACTGCTTAGTACTTCTCGAAGCGTGTACTGACGCATTGTCGTGCATAAATTTCAATTTGGCAGATGAAAAACGTTGAATATAAAGCACAAGAAGTTCCTCTAAAACAGTTTGATATTTTTTTGAGTCAAGACGTGCGTCGAGGAAGGCTAATGTCGTCTTGCCAAATGCAGAAAATGCCGTCCAAACCATTACGGAACCACCACCAAAGTTACGCTTCGAAAAGTAACGCGGTTCTGTACGTAGATCATGCCAATAGTTCGCCAACTCATCTGGCCTAAGTTAAATTTTTTTTCGTCGGAGCAAACGATCTGAAAATTCAAAAATAAACTACAATTCCGAATGCCACTGATGCCACGTGGTGTCAATTTCGGCGGTCTTACAGGAGCTTTTTTCGTACCATATTCGTCCCCATTTTTTAGAAATTGATTCACCACATTACAAGATCTACCTATACGGCGACCAATTTCACGATTAGACATGTCAGAGTCTTTGTACGCCATTATCTGTCCCTTTTCTTTTTCATTCAGAGCTTTTCCTTTGCCCATTTTTTAGAAAATACTATATAACTTAACAAATAACATAACTTAACACTTATTACAATAACGTAACGCTATAATATCTCAATATTTTATTCACTGTAGATGCGTAGGAGAATTCGTGGGAGGTTAATCACCGTTTGCTTCGTTTACGATCAGATGTTAAATATAAAATATGAAAATAATGACGGTGTTAAGGGGCAAAGTTCACAGTGAATATAGTCCAGCGAAAAAATATTATGATATACTAAGCTTTTGTACATTAACACATCTCTTAACCACCCTCTTAGCAAGTGAACCTATCATTTCTTAACGGTCAAAAACTGGCTACGTTCGGAAAATCATTCCTAATTTTTTTTTAACCGATGCTTCTAAATAATATTTAACAGAGAATTTTATTAATATAAGAGCTTAATATCCTGAAAATTTCAGATCGATTCATACATTTGTTCATGAGTTACAACCATAAGTATAACTGAACCTATCATTTCTTAACACACGGTATGAATACATAAGGAACAAATTGAAAATGTCGAACAACGTTCAGTTAATTATTAGAAGATATTGGTTTCTTACACCAAGTATGAAAACTAAAGAAAACTAATTAAATCATGTATAACATAAGAATATTATTAGCAACAATATCGTTGCAATTATTATACAAATACAATAATTACACTAGTATTTAAGTTTTACCTAAACTGTGGTCATGTAACATTAAATAAATAAATAGAAACAAATTTGGTTGTAGTCTGAGGACTGCCCCTTTCTATCAAAAAAGAAATATTACGATATCTTTACTAGTTTAGCTAAAAAAAAAATGGATAGAGATGGTATATTTTTCGGGTTATCAAACTGGACTCCTCCCTTAAAGGGGTACATGGATGTTAGACAGCCAAAATGAACGGTTTCTTTTGGGTTGGATTGAAGAGCAATTAATAACTCGAACCATTTGCACATTTTAAAGTTTTTTAGTCTGGATATAACGCATATAGTAAAATCAAAAATTCTCGAAAATAGTAAATATTGATTGAAATACAAAGAAAAGTGAGCGCTCTGCAATGTGCACGTTCGGGTGGTGAACATGAATCCAGTTGAATGAATCATTTGAAAGCAAAATCGTTGCAATTGGGTATTCTCTGACACAAAATATACCAGGTGGAACTTTGCTGAAAAATTTTAATAAAATTTTGTAAATTATTCCCGAAATAATTCCTCTACGAATGTTTAATAAAATTGTCCTGAGTTCTACAATCTTAATGAGCGAATTCCACTTTGTGAAGAAAAGTGTTATGTAGTTCAGTTAAAATTTAAATCAAAAATATCAATCCTTCCACGATTTAAAATGTTCACCGAATTGAAAAACATGGTTTCAAGAAAAGGGGCGCGTTTACTTGCATTAAGCCCTCCGTTACTTTTCGCGCGTTGCAATTTCTATAATTTTTAGAATTTTTCAACGAACCCTTCTTTTAGAATACCTCTAAGGAATGCGACTTTTATAAACAATTGAAAGAAAAAGTTCGATTTTTAAAACTTGTAATACCCATGTACCCCCTTAAAGTCATTAAAATCTTTCACACAGGTTATGCGTATACAGGGTGCCCCATTTTAATCTATAAATGCAATTATCTCCAGAACTGTTCATTATTCAGAAAAATGTTTCAAATAGAACATGTTTGTGGGGGGGATTTAGTATAGTTAGCTTGTATGTTGACGCGTGGACATATGAAGGTCAACGTTGTTTTTTTTAAACGGAATCGTACAATTTTTGTTGATTTTGAATCATATAATTTTGTATGTATGTATTAATATTGTATAATCATTAATTTTTTTTACAAATACATTTAATGTAGAAGTTGAGTATGGATCTCATGTCGAGAATTTGATGTTGATTAATCACTTATGAAAAAGAAACAATAAATTATCATAATTTGATATCGTCATTTTCAATTTGTGGCAGAACGTGGTGGTATCGATGAACAAATGCTATGTATATGCTTGCTTAGCAGATTGATTAACCAATTTGTTTAATATTTACGAGATTAAACAAATAGAAGTAGTACTCGAAGAATATTCGACATGTAATCTTTTTTATCGTCAATCGTCTACATTGAAGGGTTGAAAATGACTCTCAAAGATGGGGGTAGAAAATGATTAAAGATAAAGGAATGGTGTAAATTAACGAATTTTGATTTTTCAGCAACAAATTTTACTATAGGTTGTTTTCTTAAGTAAAAGTCTTTTATTAAAGTATTAGACCGAGTGAGTAATAAGTTCGTTCGTATCGACGGCGTACGCATTTAAAAGTGTTATCTAAAACTGCTGCTTATATTAGTTAAATATCAAGTTAAAATTGTTCTTGGAAGTATTCCTTCTGCAGGATCAGTTAATTCTTATTCAGTTTTATACGGATAAATTCTCCTAAAAATGAGCGAATGCAATATTCATTACCGGTTTAATGTTGGTTTACTTCCGGAAGAAGAAGAGTGTGGAAAAAATTTGCAATGTGTACGGCGATGATGGTATTAACAAACGTACCATTTAAACATTGATTAAAAGGTTTTATAATGGTGTAGGAATAAACGTTAAGCGAAGGTTTTATTTTTCCAAATTGTCGCCTGTCCTCCTCGGACGAGCCCTAGTCAACGATTGACCATCGATCGCCGAAAACGAAATCCGCGTCCCGGCTGTCCACGCTTTCGGCACGCGTTCGGTCGCTAGTTTACGCTTTTTATCATACAGTTTTTCGTGTTCTCGTTGACACTTTTCAATCTTTCCGACTGCAGCGTCGCAAAGTGCGAGTAAATCTCTCTCAACATTTCAATTTGTCTCTAATACTAATCGAAGATAGTCGTTTATATCTCCCAGTTGGTTGATTCCAAATTGAATTGTTCAGTGCGTACTCCACCCTATCCAGAACATTGTACCATTTGTCCGAGTGTTTCGCTATTTTCACTAATGTAGGAACAACAACGCTATTAAATCGCCCCACTTGCCCATTCGCGCGGGGCGTCGCTGTCGTTATCAAGGCATGCTCGATGGATTGTTCCTGAAGAAAATACTTGAACGCACCGGACGTGAAACAAGTTCGGCGTTTACTAATTATGCGCCGAGGTATACTATAATTTCTAAAGTGGTCCTTCATGTGTTTGATTGCTTCATTTGAAGTGGTCGATTTACATGGGTAGAGTTTAATAAATTTTGTAAAACTGTCAATCACCGGAAATATGAGTTCCGCACCGTTGCTTTTTTCGAGTGGACCGAAGTAGTTGACGTATAATGTTTGAAACGAAATATTATCTTTCTTTATGCTATGCAAATATCCTTCGGATTTTCCACTAAAAGGTGAGAACTCTATGCACTTCAAACAATTTTCGATATATGCTTTAATCTTTTTGCACATATGCGGAAACCAATATACTTTACAAATATTTTCAACCATCTTATTAACGCTTGAATGGCCAAAATCGTCGTGACACGTCCTAATGGCGCTATTTTCCTTCGATTGTGTAACGTAAAACAAAAGTTTGCCGTCGTCGAATTTTTTATACACTAAGCCGTCATGTAATTCATAATATTTTTGCTCCCTCTCCTCTAATTGCTCTCAAATTTCTTCAATTTTTTCATCCTCGGTTTGTTTAAATGATAAAACGCATACGAATGTATTTGGTTCTAAAATGAGTATGCTGGTACAACGGCTTAATGCATCCACGTGTGACATTCTCACATTCGCTCGATGCTCAATTTCGAGATCATAATTTTGTAAGTATACGTCCACCGTGCGATACGTGGATTAACACGTTGTTTTGCTAAAGTAAGTCAAAAACTATCGCAAACTGTAATTTTTTTTTAAATTCTATACTGTAGAGGTAAATGTGGAATCGTTTTACGGCGTAAACTACGGCTAAACACTAAAACTCGAAACTTGAATACTTCGATTCCGCTATTGTAGTTCGCTTACTAAAATAAAATACCGATCAAAAAAGGCCGTTTGTCTGCTTTTAAACTAATACCGCGCCGAAGCCGCTCGCGCTGGTATCACAATGTACTCGTAATTCTGTCTTCACGTCCGGTGTTTGTTTTCCAAATCTATAAAACTCGTTTTCTTCAGGCCCAAAATGAAATGCAATACCTTTTTTCAATAGATCATAAAGGGGCTTTGCCAAAACAGAAAAATTCGGCATAAATCGTCTAAAATAGCTTGCAAGACCCACGAAACGGTGCACGTCTCTGGTCGTCCGCGGAGTCGGGTTATTCAAAACCAATTCAATACCCTCTCTACCAGGTCCATTGCCAGATACATTGATCAAATAACCAAGATACGTAACTTGTTGATACAAAAAAGAACATTTGTCTAATCGAAATTGCAAATTCTTCTGTCCAGTCAAACGAAAAACTTCTCGCAAAATAGAAATATGCGGAAGTAATGTTTCTGTCGCTATTAAGATACCGTCTAGATGCAACAAAATTTTTTTTTCTTTGATTAGGTTAGAGAATATTGAATTTACATACAGTGACCGAAAAAAGTATTCATACACCCTATAAAATGGAATAACTTTTTAAAAATTTTATCGAAATCGGTTAACGTTGTTACGAGCTACAAACGGTTAAAGATTGTAAAAATCGCACTATTTCACGCCTATAACTAATAAATCTGAAGATTCTTACATCTTTCCATCCACCGATTTCGATGAAATTTTCAGCGTGTGTATAATTGACATAGATCTACAAAACTTACTTTTTAAATTTTCATTACGAGCTCAGATAAAAAAGTTGTAAAACGTGACATTTACAATTTTCTTCGCGATTCCCACAAACTGCAATTTTTTTTAAATTTTTTGTTCACGTCATCTAGTAAACTAATCTTTCTAACTTCTCAAAAAAAAAAACTCAAGTCGTTTGGCCCAATTTTAAAAAAGTTATTCCATTTTATAGGGTGTATGAATACTTTTTTCGGTCACTGTATCTTTGGAAAACACGAGGGGCATTTGTAAGTCCAAAAGGCATTCACAAATATTCAAATTGTCCCAAAGGGGTAACGAAAGACGTGTATTTGATCGACGACTCGGAGACTCTGACGTGGTGAATGAAACCCATTTTTTAAATCAAGCTTCGAGAAATATGCCTTCCCTCGCAACTCATTCAAACAGTCATGAATAAGAGGCGCCGGAAAATTGTCCTTCGTGGTAATCTTGTGTAATTCTCTAAAATCAACGCAAAGACGTATTTTGCCGTTCTTTTTTTGGACTAATACGATGGAACTCGCATACTATAATCTCACGCAACCGCTCTCGTTCGACGAATGCTAAACGACGTGGACGGAAACAAACAGGCTGACCATTCTTAAGCGTAATTACTAATTCAACATCGCCAGACGAAGAGTTGGAACTGCGTGATACACACATTTATTTGCGAAATATTTTCCTAATCATCGATGACGTCTTGAAATCGATCCTGAGGTTAACGTCCAAATTACCCATTACATTCTCGTCGCTACCGATGTATCCTATTTGCATAATCTGTCCGATGAAGTTATCCGTAACATTTTTTTAACATCTAAATTAGCTTCCTCAATCTTAAATTCATGACCCAACGTAATCTTAATTAAAGGTGAAAGCATGTAGTGACCCGACCTAACCTAAGATAGTGGTGACGAACGTCATCGATAATAACGATTCTTTCGAAAACACCTAAAATTCTCAATGGAGAACGATTTAAGCCTTGGTACGGACTTTTCATGAAATGGGTGGAGTACGAACCAACGGGCAACAAACTGGACTTGATTAAACTTACAGGGGATCTGGAATCGATTATCGTACTAAGGATGAAATTAGTACTCTCCCCGTTGTCGTTATGGATCGTGAAAGAAATGGGCACCACGAACGGCGTCTTCAGAGAAACTGGCTGGATGAGATGCGTCGATGTTTCCGTCGTTTTCAGCTTCCGCGTCCTTTCCGTCGTAGTGCAATTCCTTGCGCGATGATCCATACTGCCGTAGCGAGCACATGAACCTCACTCACGCTGCGGTCTTATGCAATTCTTCCGGGTGTGTCCTAACACGTCGCAATTGTAGCAACGGACTTATCTCTCACGCGCCGTCACTTCTTCTCTGTGCGGAATTCTCGAAGTTGATGGTCTCGGTCATTCCTGCCTTGTCTGGAGCTGTCCCGAGCGAGTTGCTTATAACGAATCAAAACTGTATTCCTATACACATCCAATAAATCCTCGGCTCTCCCGAAACGATGCGATCTTGCCTGATCTCTCAGAGGGATATCCTGAATTCCGCGAATTATAAAATCGATCAACTCTTCCGGATCGATTGTGACCTCATTGGCTAAAGTAATCTTGTCAGAATAATATTCGCAAAAGGATTCGACCTTTTGCCACGACCAGCGCCTTTCAAATTCCCTCCTCAAAGCCGTCTTGTTCGGCCGATTATCAAAAGCTCGCCGTATTCCCTCTAAGAGTTGTCCGACGGTCATTCGCCTGGAGTGAAACCATTTCATCGCTCTTCCACACAAGCGCAAGCGTAAGCCTCTCAAAATTCAGACGCTGCTGTCATTCAAGTAATAGGTGTCCCGTAATAATTCCAACTGCTGTCTCCAGTTATGAAAATCATCATCCGGCACGTCAGAAAATTTGTACAATAAATCGGCTATCGCTTTGATTCCAATTGTTGAGTGCATCGAAACTGCGATGCTCGTGTTATTTGAAGGTCGCGTAGACAATAACTCCCTACTGTGTTGCGGCCCTTGTTCCTGTTGCAATTCCTGTTTTCACTGCTCTTCGTATTCTCGGCGCAGCATATCTCTTATCTGTCGCAAGATCTCGCTCTGTATATCCGCGGCTTCCTCCGATTGTTCGGTCGAAAAATGTCCAGAAGGTCCCGGATCGTTGATTACGGGTTTCATCCGCCGAAGGAAAATCGGCTAGGTCTGGATCAGTTTGCATCAATGGGACAAATAGTTCGGCCTTGCTGCCCATTACTGCGAAATTGTAAACGCGTAGTAATTCCTTCAGTTCAGATATTGTATAATCCTGCAAATCTTTTTTCTGTTTTCTAAGCATTTTGACAAAACGAAAACACTTCCGCAAAGCTCAATGTAGATACAGTTCAAAAAAACGAAAATCTGTCATCCAAACTTATAAAACAGACTTCTGTGGACACACGCGCACACTGAATTTTTAAGTGTCACCAACTGTCTAGTCACAATTCTCAAGATGTAACGGTCAAAGGCACGTAAAATAACAGTCGCGATAAAACGTAACGTCGTGCACTGTATTAAAAAGTTGAATCCCACTTCTGTAGAAGTAAACGTTAAGCGAAGGTTTTATTTTTCCAAATTGTCGCGTGTCCGTCTCAAACCAGCCCTAGTCAACGACTGACTATCGATCGCCGGAAACGCAAATCCGCGCCCCGGGCGTCCACGCTTTCGGCACGCGTCAAGGCGCAGTTCGGCATTCACTGATAGATGTTGGCGAACGGCGGGCATAGCCTACCGACAAAGAGCATTGCCTACTGCGGAGATTTCAATCTGTAAGGTAAGGAAAGAAGTGGCAGACCAATGAAAATTAATGTTCATGAAATAGCAACATTAATTGAACAAAACCCAAGATACACAACAATAAACATTGCCAACATGTTAAATATCTCACGAAAACCAGTTTCATTACATTTCAACAAATTTGGAATGACAAATAAGTATGACATTTAGATTCCACATGAATTAACTGAGAAGAATTTACTGGGCTGTATTTCAATTTACAATTATTTGTTAGTAAGATATAAAAATGATCCATTTCTAAAATAATTAAATACTACAGATATGAAAAATGGATTATTTTTGATAATGTGGGAAGTAAAAAACATTGCTCTAAATCAGGACAACGACCATCAACCACCGCCAAAGTTGGATGTTGTTGTTTATTTGATGGTATTACAATGGTATCCTTTATTATGAAGTTTTATCAAATAACCAGACACTTAATACCAGAAAATATTGTTCACAATTAAACTGTTTAAAAGCAGGAATAGGAAAGACACTTTGAATTTTATATGTCAATTTTTTAATAAAATAGCGAAAAATGTTAAAAGGAACCAACAAGTTACACAAAATATGGCAGAAAGTCATAGAACAAATTTTACATAAATTATTGATTAGATATGTTTTATATAAAAGTAGTGGTGCTTAATATTCTTGGAAAGAAGTGCGAACAAACTTATTACTCGCTCAAGTACATTAACTTCTTACGAACATTACTGCAGTTGTGCTGGCGAAGCTAGTACGGGTGAGGAATAGCACATAAAATGTTACATAAAATGGTATTTTTGATTAATTTAAAGGATATTATTATTGGACTTTTTAAACAAATTATTTTATGCATGATATCCTAGTAAATAAGTAGTCAGTAGTATCATTTAAAAAAATATTATTGTAGTGTGTCCGGGAAAATAATATGTTTCTCCGTTAAAGGGTCACTTCCGACTCTGTCCTCGGCCCGGGCCGTCGCTCTTTTATTGTTTTCACATCACATGTACAGTAGCGGCCAGCTACTTAAGACCGCTGGGTAGTTAAGGAAATAAACAGTTTTATTTTATTAGCTAATTACAGTTTTATATTTATTAGCTAATATTTTATTTATTGTATTTTTCGTATACTAAACTCATATGAAATACATTTTGAAGTATGTTATACCATAATATCGCAATAATTTTATTTACAACACTATTAACTACAAATATTTTTAACATTCTCTCAGATTAGGTCGTTATAACAGCGGACAACTACTTAAGACCGATTCGTGTTTTTCATTTTTTGCTTATTTTCACATTACATAGTTGCATCAGATCCTTAGTTACCATCATTGTTGACATGGTTGCGATGGATCACTTCATTCAAGATCGCAAACAATTGTTAATCAGTCAACAATCATGAGTCGAGAGAAGAACATACCTCCTGAACTATGAATTCAAATTATATTATTGAGAGATAAGGGATACTCATTTTCGGCAATTGCTACAAAATTAAATATTTCCAAAACGGCGTGTATACAACTTGTAACATAAACGCTCCCCAAACGTTTACTGAACCTCCTCCACCTTTCACCGTTGATTTTATACATTTTGGCGAAAATTCCTCGTTGACACGACGTCGAACATACAATTTACCATCTGACCCCATTCTATTAAACTTGGACTCATCGGTAAAAACAACTTTTGACCAGTCTGCTACTGTCCAGTTGCGATGATTTTTAGCGAACTGTAAACGAAGTTTTCGGTTTCGTTTGGAAATGAGTGGCTTCTTGCGAGCGATGCGACCCATAAGATTAAATTCGTTTAATCTTCTTCACACTGTTCGACACCAGATTCATTGAGAACTTGTTTGGCTGTTTTGTAACGGTCCGCTTCAGAGATGCGGTGAAGAATGCGATCTTCTCGTGCTGTTGTATTACGAGGCCTTCTTTTACGCGACACGTTACAAACTGATCCTGCCTTAGATATGAATTGCATTGCCTGTATGCACGCCATTTTGGAAATATTTAATTTTGTAGCAATTGCCGAAAATGAGTATCCCTCATCTCTCGACGTTGAAGGACTTAGTGTTATAGATCGTTGAATTGGTCTTCAAAATAGCTGTCATATATAAGTAAATAAAATATAGCATTCCATTTAAAGAAACAAAGTTGACCTTCTTATCTCGTTAACCCTTTGCAACGAAATAAAACTATTGTTATTATACACTGACTCCCATACACCTACGCAACTTTTGTAAGATACATTTTGACGAAATTTTAATTACAACGAAAATAATTCAGGTGATAAAGTTAGGTGGTACACCCTGCATAAAACTAAAGCCGAAAATAAAATGATTGTGAAGCAAGTGTTTTAATAAAACGTTCCTGATGCACATTTTGTACGCAAGATATTGCTATAACAACGGTATAACAGGGTGTGAAGAGATTTTCATTGTAAAAGTAAATTGTGGACATTAAATAAAATTTCTTTTTACACAAAGCTTTATTTCTGAGAAAATCGATTTTCAAAAATCGCCCAAAATTGCGTATGCATGTAACAAAGGAAATGTTCCCTGCTTCCACCTGTATTAAATTTCTAACTTTGTAAACCTTAGTGATATCAACGTGATATTTTCGTACTTTATTTGTTCCTCGAATGTAATGTTATGTTCGCCGAATGAATTATTTGTTAGCCACAACGCTGCAATTTTTAATATTCAGAAACGAAGATTCAAATGAAAAAACTTGATTCCGTATTTTCGATTTATTTTTGCAAGAAAAATTTTCTCACGCTCAATTATACCATACTCTGTATTAAATTATCCAGTTATAATAATGGTAACCATTTTGTCAGAAATGGAAAGAAAAATATGACACTAGATTTGAGCTATCAGAAGAAATGAACGATTGCTCCTTATTAGGAGCAAATATTACATGTATAATTACACGTAATACACGTTTTCTTCAAGAAAATGAAATATCTGTAAATGTTCACTAATCTATATTTGCCTATAACGGTATACAGGATGATGAAAAAAGTTGGGGCTAAACTTGAGGAGCATGTAGTACTCATCGAAACAAACAAAACAGTTTTAATAAACATGGATACGAAAATCAATCATTTCGGAATTACAAGATGTTTTCAACTTTGAGCCTGTAATACAGTAGCAGACTCTATTGCGTGTGTATTTAAAACCTATCCACTGAGTCGTTATAACTTATCACTTATTGCAAAGTCAAGCAAAGTAAACATAATACTAGCACTACGTAATCCTAGATACACGTACAGGTAATTCTCAGCACCGATTTCAATGATTTCAGTTTTCTTAATTTCACATTTTTCTCCAATAAGGATGCTATATGCTAAGGGATTAAGTAAATAAAGCCAAACGTAACTCAAACTTAACGTAAACATGTACTAAACACAACATAAACTTATCCCAAACCTACAAAATATGATATCCAACATTGAAAGTATTTTTGCGCATATCTTAACAAGTAAAAAAATCTAACGGTAACATGTATACAGTAAAATTGTTTAGAATGTTGACCTTGACAACATATTTCAAGGTCATTGAAATTGGTGCTGAGCGAACATACATGTGACGGGGATTACTTGCGTTTAAGAATAAAATGAAAGATACATGGAATACGACTGGCCAATTCTGAACTTCACTTTAGATTTGATTGTTCTACTTTATTGCGGAGTGCATCAGAATGTATTCTGTATGAGTCCGAAAAACGTCGGTATATTGTAATCGATTTAGAAAAGTAGTTTAGTGGTGGTTAAAGCGTCTGGTCAGTGACGCTACGGACCCGAAAATTCTGCGGGGTCGAATCTCGACTCTGAAACCTTCTTTTCTTGAAAGACTAGAGTAATCTCTCCCACAATATTGTAATTTAGGAATTTTATAGGTTACACCTCAAAAATCTACATGGGTTCGGTCGGAGAGAAATTTATTATAACAGGAGTAATTACTGATGGAGACCATCTTCTATTTATTAGCTGCGTATGATTTTCATAACATACAAGGGAACTTCGGTAACCCGAAAATTCCGATTTTTTTGAAACTGCAGGTTTGTAAGGGACCTCAAGAGAAGTATCAGGCATTTTTTTTTTGGCCCTTTTTTGGTTCTTCGGGGTGAAAACAGCCCTTGAATGAAGATAAGCATTACCCTATTTCCCTGTATATCTTTAAAACTGTAGTAAATATAAAAAAATGTTTGTAATAAAAATTTAATGGCTTTTTATGCCTTATAAGACGATGCTATTAAATTAATGAAAATTCTTTGTTTAAATAAAAAATTTTCCACCACCGTTATTGTGAAATATTTTGAATTTTCTGTCATACCGAAAAATATGTCAAACAAATGCAGATAAATATGCTAAATATGTTAAACTTATGGAATAATGTAATATTTAAATAATTTTAATCGATACGTGCTTTTTATGCGGTCATCATTGCACTTCGAACGATGCGTAATTGTTACCAAGTATATGTGTTTTTATTAATTTATTAAAATATTATAAACATTTGTTTATATCTACTAAAAAAAATCGGAATTTTCGGGTTACTGAAGTTTCCTTGTTAAATTTTATAAAGAGTGGGGATGTGACTTTGTTGTAAACTGCTTAGTGCGATTTCCAGTGAAGATGGATGATGGTCATCGTTGCAGTTGGAAATAGGGTTTGGTCGTCGTTACACATATGTCACTCAGCAACAGTAAACAGAACAGTCCATGTTGCACGCGGCGTGTGCGTGCATAGTTATCTCTCATTTGCGTTTGCGTTATTTAAATAATAATTGTTCATTCTTATACCAGATCTGAAATGGCAGACATGCATTTCATGTACAGTAAAGTTAAATGGCAATGTTAGAGAAGCAGCTGCAGATGGAAATAATATTTCACTGACGAAGACATTTTGTAACTCCGAAACGAATGATTTTTGTACCCACGTTTATTAAGACATCTTTTGTTTGTTTTGATAAATACTACATGCTCCTGAAATTTGGCCCCAACTTTTTTTATCACCCTGTATAATCGGCACTGACAGCTCCAAATCTAATCATATAGAAATTCTTGGTATTTACCTAAGAATATAAGTTAGAGTAATTCCTTCGTGAAGTGAAAATATGAACAACCACTAGAAACCTTATTTTTGGGAATATGCATACAAATTTTCTCAGAGTAATACTGAAAGGAGATCAGATATATAAACGTTACAAAATAACATCGTTCAGCATTATTTGAATTTAAAAGATTCAGTGTAGAAAATTAATTAACACAAATTACTAGTTTTAATGTTCTTCGTAGCTACAAAATTTGACAAAAAAAAAATTGCTCAACGTAGATTACATGGTAGTTAAGGAGTTACTGTGTGTGTGTGGTATACACAATGTTTTTATAACCGATATTGTTTCTATGATGTGCAAAAATCAATCTTGTTCGTTCAAATGATACATTAATTTTTTTAAGTATTTTTCAATAATGGTCATTAACATTTTAATGATCAGTCCTTTCGCGCAAAAACCTGCTTCTGTCGCCGATGTTTTTTGCAGGTTCGCAACATTGTACAGACTAGAAGTAGTATATTTGAACTCAAAAAAGCAAAAGATTTGAACATTTTCTATTGTGGCCCTTGATCATCTCTGATGTTTAAATTTTCATTTTGTAACAAAGTCGCAACTATTTATATCCGTCCTTCTTTTTAATTAGAATATATAAGATCAAATTTTCGAAAAATCAAACATCAAAAAATTTACAATACTTCAAAGATACTAGTTCTGAAGATATGATGTTTACCGGCTTACAGAATTCAGTTTTGAGAAAAGAATATTGAAAGCGTTTGAAACTAGCAGTTATTTACGTGCGTGTTTTGTTTAAACTTACGTAACTTCGTTGATTTTTAAGGGGCGCGCGCGCGCACACACACACACTGTTACTCAAAAGTTGGGTGCACGTACTAATAAGAAAGGTATTCTTAATCCTTAACTGGTGAGGTAGGAATCGTATTACTTAACTGGTTATGTGGGGTCTGACATACCCTAATTAAATATTAACTTTGTATATAAAGTAGAGCCTCCCGTATCGGTATCAATAGGAAGACAAATGTGGCAAAATTTTATTTATTCAAATGGAAATCAACAAAATTGACACTTTGTTTCAATATTTAAGGTTCCCATATCTTTTTGGCTACCAAGTCACATAAGTTTTTTAGCATAAATAAGTGTGTAGAGTTAGATTTTTTTTTTTGTACATCATACCATCGGAGCCCTGTTTCAAATGTCTCGAATGCTTCGGCGTGAGAAGGCGCGTCCCAAGGAATGTATGTCCGCTATATCTCCGTCAGAACTATCGTCTTCATCGCACTGAACCCATTCCATTATATCAACTTCATACTAAACTGTTATGATTAGGATTCATTCGGCCGAATACAGGAAAGTGTACATAAGATTGTATGTATGTATATATCGTTACGAAACGGATGTTCGGATAACAGGACGTTCATATATTAGGGTATTCGGATAATGGGGGTGCGGATACGGGAGGCTCTACTGCTTTTTATTTGCAAGGAAAATAAACACAACTAATTGTTTTATATTCTCATATAAGAAAACATTGGAATAAACAAGTATATCTTCAAGTATCATTTTAGATTAAAAATATCGTATAAAAACAAATTAGATGGAATAACATCGTTGAAAAGAATTCTGCACGTCTTAGCTATCTTTTATCACAATCTTTATACAAAAAAGCAGCACAATCAATACAAATCAGCAGTCGACATTCTCCACAAATCTTATTTGTTTTTCTATCTCTTGATCTTGGACAAAGAGTACCTACATCTTCTTTTCTTGTGTTATTCTTGCGGTATCACAGTAAACGAAGTTTTGATAATTCTTGACGTGAGGAAATTTTTCATTGTATATCTGCGTCGCAAATGAGGTTCTATCAGATGAAAGGCAAGTTATTTGGTAAAGTTTGATCTGGAGATATTTTTATTTTTAATAAGACTGTTGTATAAAATATATGAATTGACACTTGCAATATCTAAGATAGCATGGAAACTTGCCATTGGCTAGCGTCTTGTACGCCTACTAGTGGAATAGTGAACATACATAAGTGTTGAAGTGGTGTCCTATAAGCCCTAGAACTGTTACTTTTTCAAATTATACAATCAACTGGTAATGTACACTTACTTCGCATGACTACACAAAGACTGAACCATAATGAGCTTATCACTAGAGGTCTGTGCATGTATGTCTGGGCATTTGATTGCCATTTGTTTAAAAATTTCATGAGGTTCCTCAGACCCCACCTCACCAGTTAAGGGTCAGTTTGTACTTTTGTCGCAGAGTTAACACTTTATTTTTTTTTAATCTTTTGGATATGTAGACATAACAAATATACTCAAAGTAGGATATAATAATTAGAATACTTTCTAAGAAAATGTTATAATTATTAAATGTCCCGTTCGTCGAAGTAACCACCTTCTTTATGAGTATTTTACATCATTTTGGTATTTTTGATATTAATTTTTGTAAGTACATATTCTGTTTGTATTGTTTTCCAACTATTGTATAAAAGTTCCCATAAGTGTTCTTTTGAACTTGAACAATGGTTCTTAACTTTTTCATTCAATTCATCCCGTGGTAGTTCTATAAAATTAAGATCTGATGATTGTGGTTACCAATGTTCTGACCAATTAGTCGTAATCATATTCGATTCCAATATCGTTTTGTAGCCTTCTTTCTTTAAAGTATCGTCATTATTTACAATATCCCTTGTTCCGTTGAAGGAAAAACGTCGTCAGATAAGAATAGAACCTCCATCATGCTTTACTGTGGGCATTCTATGTACACCGTGGCTTAATTCGTTCGTAATCGAATCGGTAAACAATAAATCCATCTCTTTGTACCAAATACTTCCAATTTTTATTCACTGGACTAGAGCGCCCTTTTTTGCCTATCAAGCGTCCAATTTTGATATTGCTGAGCCCACTTAAACTCTTTTTTTATTTTGCTGTTTTAAAAGGGATTTCCAGGTTGCTACTCTAACTTCTAATCCTGTTGCTGACAATCGCGGTATTATTATCCCTAGTTTTATTCAGTTCCGCTCGAACCTCTGTGACTGTCAATATTCTGTTTCTCTATGAAATCTTTTTATTCTATTTTCTGCGTTACTGGTCACTCTCGGTAATCGTTTTTCTTTTGTACTCAATGTCACAGTCTTCTTACACCGTTCGGGAGTACGATGAGATAATTTTAATTTTTTTGCAGTTTCCCTGACTGAAAATTGTTCTTTATGTAGAGTTACGACACCATTTCTAATCTTCGTACTGAGTTCCTTGCCTCAGAATCAGATTTCATTTTAGATGTACAGAACGTACTCAGAGAAGAATGATTTGGTTCCTAAAATATCATAAATCAATTTAAACTACAAAGGCTTGAATCTCGAAGTCATAGACTCATCGTTGTAATATCAGGAAAGATCATAAGCACTGTTAGTTGCGATAAACATTTATTATCTGCAATTGAAGAAAGGCTGTGTATTTTCGCAGCAGTAACATTATACAGAAAATATGTAAAGATTCATATAAGGATGGTACAGGAAATATATAAGGAATGTCAGACCCTGCAAGTTACATTTAAGTGTAGAAAAATACAAATGCGGTAGGTGCACCCAACTTTCGAACGGTAGAGCATATACTTACACAGGGTGGTACTTTGAACATAACGTAGTTACAATATTTTATAGAAAGGGAATTTTTAATGTGTTTTAAGTTTTTTTAATTTGAAAATGTTAAATAAATGAACACTGATTTTATGCGCATCCTATGGTGGTGGTCACTTACGAAAGCAATCGTTATAACTTTCTAATAAAGACGCACATATTCAAACAGTATGTAATATTCAAGCTAACTTATTAAATACATTTCGTGTCTTAAGAAAATTAGGGAGAGGTTCTGATCTAGACAGTCCAAAATGATTAACTTTGTAATTTTTTTGTAAAGAAATGAAGAAAGGTATCTGTGTAAAATTTGTTGTGCTATACTTATTAGTAATTAGAACTAGAATTGAAATATATTTTTATTTACAAAACAAGAATTTGATTTTCACCATCCAAGAAAGTTTTCATTAACATAATTTGACAGATAAAATACATTACTGTTGTTAAACATCAGAAACAAATATTGTTTACAAAATTTACATTAGGTTTACCGTAAATACAGTGCAAACAGTTGAAAATTTGCCACACGATGCACTTTCTTATGAAATATCTTATGTCTAATTATTTAGACATTTGTTTTCAATTTATTCTTTTGTTGTTTTATTATTTTTGAGAAAAACGTTAATTTTGGAATTTTTTCTGAAACTAGGTTAATCTGCTCAGAAAAAACTATCTACTTTCATAAATCAAAGGTTCAAATATAATTCCTTTATTGGTGTGAGAGATCGTGTGCGTCAGGTTCGAGAAAGTTCAATTTAAAGTTTGTAGTGACAATTTTTCATCCCACGCACCGTCAAATTTGAGTTTTGAATTATTCATCAAGTGGATGCAAAATGGGTAGAAAAAAAAGTTTTGATTTTTTAACCTTCTAGAACAGTGATAAGCAGTCCGTTGCCCGTTAATTATGTATTTATTTGCTGTCCCCGAAGCTGTTTGTGCAATTCACTTCAATTTGCTAGTGTGACAAATTTTTACGTTTAGCATGATATATAAAATAATTTTCAAAAAGAGCATATGGTTTCAGTAACGATAATATAATGAAAAAAATGGTATCGGCGGTAGCGACTTGTAAACTTTCAGAAAATAAAATAAAATAAAAATTTATTCATTGTTACCTGCGTTGAAAATAAAATATTTCACCCTGTAATATTAACAATTTTTGAATTAATAAATTAGGCTCTCTAAGATTGTGGTTACAGCTTATCACTGTTCGAAAGTGAAACCTTGTATGCTTTGATGGAGAAATGAGGCAAAAAATATTTTTGTTTGCTTCATTTGGTTTTAGTATATTGAGAGAAGAACTACAATCAATTAAATTATAAGTTTATTTCAAAATCAAGGACAGATTATGTTTCACTAATAAAGACAAAAACATTATTTTCTCGGGAAGTAATATAGATATTGTACGTGTCTTAATATCGAACATGAATTTTGTTTTCGTCATGTTATAATGTAAACTATCAAACAAGACCAATGTCTAAAATACATAGGGGACAGCGGGGTAATTCCGGCTACATAAGCAAGAAATACTATAAAATTTGAACAAGTCACACATTTGTTAATTTTTTGATATTAATTAACAGCTTGAAGTGTCCAGTTTGTATAAGTATGGTCGAGAAGGCATAAATTTACGTTGTAATAAAATTAGAAACAAAAAACGAAAAGAGGTCATTTGGCTGGAATTACCCTCCTAGTGGGGTAATTCCGGCCATTGTTTTTTCTTTATAAAAGAGTTAAGAAAACTGTTAAATTAATAAAAAATTTTATTATTTTTTGTTTTAAAATTAAAACAGTAGTTAGTAGTAGTTTCACTTTTTTTTGCTAACTGGATATCTTGGTTTCCTTCCAATTTTTGTAGCAACATTAGAACCTAGAAATATTTTAATTTGTAAAACCATAACTTAAAATAATATAAATATGATGAAAATGATAACTACTGTAAATGTAATGTAAATATAAACTATATACCTTTTTTAATTCTTTGCAATGTTAAAAGCTGGCTGGAATTACCCCATACCTCATGTTCAGATATTTGAAGTAATAGACTGAATTGAATTTACATATCACAAAAAACCAAATGTGACTTTGAAAGTAGAAACATTTCTCGAAATGTCTGAAGACATTTATATCGATTCCAAGCACTAATTTACCTTGCTTAAAAATTGGCCACCGTTATAAGGTTACGTTGCAAAATGAACATTCAGGGATTTGTTTAAAATAAAAGACTGCTATAGTCACAAAAATGATGAATATTAACTAGCCGCATCATTAACAAGTGGCAGTACCATACAGAGTCAAATCAGGCGTTTTTTATTTTAAAAAATTAAAGTGGCCGGAATTACCCCGCTTTCCCCTACATTCCAATTTCGATCAAATTTTTAGTATGTACACTGCCGCTCAAAAGTATGAGGACACCCTATAACACGGAATAACTTTTTTAAAATTGGGCCAAACGACTTGAGTTTTTTTTTTTTAGAAGTTAGAAAGAATAGTTTACTAGATGACGTGTGAAAAAATTATGAAAAAACTGCTATTAGTCGGAATCGCGAAGAAAATAGCGAAGGTCACTATTTACAACTTTTTTATCTAGGCTTGTGATGAAAATTTAAAACATACGTTTTGTAGATCTATGTCAATTATACACGCGCTGAAAATTTCATCGAAATCGGTTAATGTTGCTATGAGCTATAAACGGTTAAAGATGGTGAAAATCGCACTATTTCCACGACTGTCGGCCTAGAACTGTAATAAATCTGAAGATTCTTACATCTTTCGATGCCTATCGCTTGTTTCTCCATCCATAAAATTTTTTTCAAAATTTTTTGTACCAGTCATCTAGTAAACTAATCCTTCTAACTTCTAAAAAAAACTGAAGTCGCTTGGTTGTACTTTAAAAAAGTTATTCTGTTTTAAAGGGGGTAAGAACACTTCTATGACCCACTGTATATCTGATGATATTGAGACTGTACATTTTAAAAACAACACGAATTTTATACGGAGACTAATACAAATGCTAACGCAAGACTAATAAAGTAGCGTCATATTACATTTTCCAAAATTTTTTAATCTCAGCTGTGATAGGGTTAAAGTACATTTATGAATTTAGTATATAGAGCGTTAGGACAGTTTTGTCATACAGTTACGTCTGTTATTATTTTTCGAAGTACTTCATTTTCCACATTTATTTATTTTCATTTACATACGTCGTTCCATGTAACAATTCACTGATCTTCGCCTGCTAAACGATGTCCTTGTAACTAACTTTCGTCGTGCAAAAATTGAATTCAAAGTCACAAGGGTAATGAAAATTCTAAACTATGTGGGAGACGTTCTAGTAATTTTAAATCTCAATTTTCTAAAAAACGCTGCTTGATATGTGCGTCAATATGTGCGTTATTCGTTCATTTCATGTTTTCTAAAAAAATTCGTATATTACCTACAGGGTGTCCCGTAACTCCTCGAACACCCGGAAATGGGGGGTTGCTGGGGTGACTGAACAACTTTTTCCTTTACCAAAATGTTGTTTGAAGCTTCATTTTTGAATTATTAACGAAAAACACTGGCCAATCAGAGCGCGCGTAGAGCTCGCGCTCAGGGACGGAGAACAGAGGCTCGCCCGCGCGCGATCAAACAAATGCGTACGCGTCACTTCTCGGTTATCGATCGCTGTCAAAGAAATTTGACTTTGCACCGCTATTTTTATAAGGCTTAGAGAAATGGGTTTTTGCCGTCATTCCGACATTTGTATAAATTTTTGAAAAAACTGCAATTAGTCGGAATCGTGAAGAAAATAGCGAAGGTCTGAAAATAGCCTCTGTTCTCCGCCCCTGAGCGCGGGCTCTACGCGCGCTGTAATTGGCCAGTGTTTTTCGTTAATAATTCAAAAACGAAGCTTCAAACTGTATTTTGTAAAAGGAAAAAGTTGTTCAGAGTCACCCTAGCAACCCCCCATTTCCGGGTGTTCGAGGAGTTACGGGACACCCTGTATATAGGGTCAACCACATAAAGTGTTACAAACTGTTTTTTTTTTTTTTTTTTTTTCTTCGAAACTACTGTAGATATCATCTCGAATTTTTTTTTTTTACATTAGATGTGACAGGGGATAATAATATTTCAAATAATTCTTAACCTAAAATACCTTTCTTTCCATACGTTTCGACACCTTCCCAAAGTTTTTCTTCAGAAAAATATTCATAGTCATAACTCTTTAACTACACAGAATAAAAGCATATGTTTCAAGTAAATGTTATGGTGTTCGATAATAGCTATCCGAATAACTAAAAATTAATAGGCCGTTCCATTTTAAAAAAATGAGAGGGGC
>NW_017101042.1:194329-213601 GCF_001263275.1 Habropoda laboriosa
CCCTGTCCAATTTAACGTAAAGAAATTCAAATCCATATTTTCAGTGGTTTCGAAGAAAACAGCTTGTAACGCTTTATCTGGCTCACCCTGCATACATATTTATCTGCATTGTCGTACGATGAAACTTTCATATCAACTAGCATTTAAATAAAAATGAATGAAATATCTTGCATTTTTCACCTACTTTTATCTGCTTTGCCTGGCTGTTTGGTGGCGGCTTTTAAACAATTTTTGGAGGTGTCTTGGAACAGTGACTAACGGGGTTGTGCGTGTGTGCGTGTGGGTGGTAGGACTTGGACATGCTGGCTGCTCAACTCAACGAGCTTGGTGTGTCACAGTGCCCAGAGGCCCCGCCAAGGCCGAACAGGCAGCATAAGGGCTCTGCTGCATCATCAACATCAAATTCCGGTCAGCCTGCGGGCAGTAATGATCAGAACAACAAACAGATGCCACAGTCTTCCAGTATTCTCGATCAAGTAAGCATTGCGATCGATCGCACATTAGATTATTACAAACAAATGTTACAAAGCTATAATTTTCTTTGAATTTTTCAGTTACTTGTCAGATAGTTACTATGTTGTTGTTTTAAGTTGATTCAATATTTATACTATCATTATAGGTTGACTAAGTTTCAGTTTAACGATATTCATCTTTTATTGTAGGCATTGTCTGTTGAAAGCGACAGCGATGACGATCTTGAAGATGCAGGAGGAAATAATGCGAGAAACGATGGTACATTACTCGCTAGTGATCCACCAAAACCTTTGTGAGTAGAGCAATTCATTTGTCGCGCGCACGCGCGCGCGCGTGTGTGTGTACTCGCATGTACATTCCTGTATATGCTTTACGGTGAACTTTCCGTTCAGACTTTTCGATATATTAGAATTTTAGGTTATACCTTTTTCTTAATAACAATGAATTCGCAGTTTTATAAACGCATTTAATATATCATAAGTTACATTGTTAATTTCACCAATATGAGACGCGTACAAGCTATATGGTTCGAACGGAAAGTCATCAAAAAGCCATATGACAGGAAACCTATAACACGGTTAACCCCTTATAATTAGTGGCAGATGGTTCTTTGGTTCTTAACAACGACGGCAAAGCACAAGTTTATCTTGTCTACTTCTACACTTACACGTTATACGATCATTTTACTTATATCGTCAGTGACTAAATGAATAATGCAACGAAAGGATATTTTTCGGATAGTATAATACAATTACGGTGTCGAAATAAACTGAACGACATCCTTCGATGAGAGAAGGTCTGAATAAGAAATAGAAATTTTCAGCTACAAAGCTGTAAAATGTGTGAATTACTGTAGTTTAACGTCTGTAGATATAGGTAGTTATTTTCAATCATATCATCTTAATTAAAGTAATAAATTTACAACCTGAATTTTTCGAAGTATATCAATTTTTGCTTATACGCGAGAATATGACAAAAAAGAAACGCGTAGACAATCAGGTGTAACTGAATCAATATTTGCGTTACAGTTTAGAAAAATTAATATTACATACATACAACTGACTAATTGAAATTCCTATTAATTTAGTTGTTAATGATATTTCTTCGCAAATATTTATTATATTTCATTCGCATGCACGCATTCCTTTGGAAAATACCATATACATTTCCAAAAGCATAAATGTAGTTTGAAAAAATTTCTTAAAAATAGTATAACATTTTGAAAATAGTAAATCATTCCTAATAACAATATTTAGGAAATATGAAGATCACCTTAATATTATTTAAGTTTGTACAAAGTTAAGTAAATAATTTGCAAATTCTTTAAGGTAGTCTTAAGTTTCTAAATGCTTTTATAAGTTAACTATCATAATCATCACATTTAACGTTGTAAAATCTTCAAACATGGCAATTATCCCTTTAACCATTTCGGTACGTCGGGGGTCAGCCGTGAAACGCTACTCAATGACCGATAGTCTAGGGCCTAGGGAGTCACGAGAGCGATCCACTGCTTATACTTTCGCAATACAACGAGATATGAAGTTATTATCGATTTGTAAAAACATTCGTATTTAATGTCACATCGGAAACAACAGTTGTCGAGCAGAAATGTGGTTTGAATAAAATCATCGAGAACGTGCTACACCGTGCAGGTTACATCTATTGAGTAAAGTCGACACTTGGGCATGTATAAACTTTTAGTGGCTCGTCGATGATCGTACCGAAAGGGTTAAAGATACTAATCACCTTTTCTAGTAGTTACTGTTTTAGCATTTTGTGTCAATTTCCCTTCTCTGGGGTTATAACTGGCTTTTCTTTCCTCGTCATTCGATGCTTTTAAATACTTATTGTACAAAAATCGCATTAAAATACACTTCAAAAACTAGTCATTTTCGGCGCTCCTGTTCGATACTGAATAAGGATTCCAGATAAGTGGTTGTATGGAATAGGTAGCGTTCTTATTGTAATCTTATGCTTTGGGTGACCGAGGACTTTACTTCTGTTGCTAGCATTTTTTTTTTCTTTTTTTGTAATTGGCCATGAGAGTGATAATAATGTGTGTATTTGTTTGAGATGCAAAGCATCGTTACATTTACGATCGAACGAGTTGTTCTCCAGTGCTTCCACTAATAAGGATTTTACAGGAAGTGAATCTTTTGCGTTTCGAAGTCAATCGTGATGACCCGTACACTATGCAAGTACGTTGAGTATAAATCTTTTCGCTGCGTACAATATAGGATACGTATGCACATTGTTGATGAGTGGCGTCTCGCCCAAAGTTCTCGTTAGACGCGTACAAGCTACTTGTTAAATTGAATAGGAATTACAATGGTAGTTACTGATCCTTTTTAAACTCCATATGTTTGTTAGTCATTTCAAGGAATGTCTTTTATTTATGTATCACTTTAAAGCTCAAGGTATACGCTATTGGGATACGTATATGAAAATTTGTTTATTATTGATTAACATAGTAGAAATCGATATTAAATTTTCAAATGTTGATTCGATGCTGTTTTCACCCTTGAATCGATTTGAAACAAACGTCATCCGATCCCTTGAACTTCACTTTGTAAACCGAACCATCTAAAATGACGGAGAATAAGTTTGGGAATTAATTTAAAGAATACAAATGGAAAAATTTGCCATGGTGCGTATTACTCAATGTTGATACCATATATTATACTGTGCGTCCACGAGAAGATGGCATGGCAAAGGAATGCGGGTGTGATTGGGTCAAATCTCCATAAGCTCACCTTTTCTAACACAATCATAGAAATCGGGTACACGTATTGTCATTAGTGGCCGAACGCGATAACATCGACGAATCGGATCATACAGCACTCCGTACCGGAAGATTTGGGCGGTGCGAGTGAAGTACCCCCGTTGCCCCTGTGCCGTCTCGTATGCCATCTTCTCGTGGACGCACAGTACTTACACGAGTAGGGGAGAGTCGGGAAAACACGAACGCAGGGTAATGGTGAATTCGCATATATAATGGTGTTAGAAAAACATGAACAATTCCTCCTTTTGCCACATGATTGCTCGTACCGATTGTAATGCCAGGTCGCCAATACAAAACAGTTGACATGCACACTGATCGAGGTAAAAATTATAGAAGGTTTTTGCTCCTCTTCATCTAATATTTTGAAGAAAGTAAAATAACTTATAGCTTTTGTATTTATAATTATCTTAATACTAATGTTTAAATACCCAAAAAGTACGAATTGAGGAATAATTTAAAACCAGTATATCTTTTATTTGATGATTTTAACCGAAAATTCTCTCTATTGATTTCGTTTTTTACCTTATGGGGTAATGACGAACGAATTGTGTGGGGCAATCTCGAACGTTCGTCATGATACCGAAAGACTGACTAGAAGTAAAGTAGTGAGAAATTTTGAAAATTTTCAAGAGAAAATAGAGACACACAGAAGAAGAAATACCAGGAAAGAAAAAGAAAGTTAACGCTAAAAATGACGAAGATGAATATTACTATATGTATTGTAAAAAAAAGTACGAGAATCCTCCAACTGAAGATTGGATTATGTGTTACGATTGTTGCAAAAGTACAGTGCTGATCAGAGCACATCTAGAGGCTATTTAAGCGACTTTTGTAAACAAGTAAGTAGCGTTCGTGATTACCCCACAATATTTAGGATATCACGAACGGCAACGGTCTGGTTTTCCTATTAAAAATTGGCTTTATTTTTAAATTTTGTTAAAGTTGATTATAAAACTATATAAACAGATAATATGCCTTTGTATATAAACAAAGTTATTACCTTTGCAATATTTTGTTTTATTCAACTTTTTCCTTAGGTGTTCGCAATTCCCTGACTCTCCCCCTATGTACAGAATACAGAGCGTTCGGCAACAAATAAGAGAAATTATAAACTATAATTCTAGACGATAAAATCGAATGAAAATCAGTAATAAGGAAATTTCAAATTCGAGTTCGTTTGTTAATTGTAAGCATTAAAAAGTTAATCAAATCTCGGTAATCCGCACAGCATCGGCGAATGTAGGGAAGCTCACAGCAGAGGTAGGGGGGTTCGCAAAATCTACGAAGCACCGTGTTCAGGTTGTCCCGTAGAAGCTGTGAAAAAAGATTTTGCGACACATTAGAAAGAAAGTTATTAATTACATATTAAATCTGCTTACATTCTGAAATGCATAAGAGGAATTTTCAATTGTAGGAATTTTATTCCATATTTGAAAATATGGAATTTTCAAATGTAGAGTTTAAATTTCTTTAATCAGACAAGTGCATCTAAATACACCATAGTTTTAGCAATTCATAAATCTGACAATTATTTATCAATACTTTGATTTCGTATAACAATAGATGTGTAACACGAGAAAAAAAGTTTAAATAATTGTAAACACTGTAGAGTTCCTTTATTTTAAAGGTAATAATTGCTTCCAAAATTATAGTATCAAAGAGAAATATTAAATTTTCTCTGAAAATTTATTATTAATTATTTGAAAATTTGTATTAAAGAAATTTTAACACAGACAAGATGTTCGATCACAAGATAGAAATATTTTGCCTAAAAGACGGATTAGCCGTGACGGCCTACAAATTACTTTATGAGTGTCTTACTCGAAGGCCCACACACCCGGACACCATGTGCGCTAAGCCCAACAAAAGAGGACCAAGTGCGCCCTAAAATTGACAGTTAATCGACCGAACAATAGGACTATTTTTATAAATAATTTCCAGCTCTCGCGTTACAACAGACAATAGGAACACATATTTTTTTTTTTTACCATTTTTTTGTGGACATCGAGACGAATTCAAAACACATATTACATGATACTTTTACTAACATATTATTCGATTTACAGTGGTGGAAATGTGAAATACATTAGCTTTTCGTCGTACATATTTGACTTTAAGACAGTGTAAACGTTATTTGACACCGAAGAGTACTGAATGTAAACACGCGACTAGAACATAAGAAAAATGCACTTTATTTAATTAAAAAAGAAAAAACAAAAAAAATTTTAAATAATAAAAATATGTTAGTAAAAATATCATGTAATATGTGTTTTGAATTCGTCTCGATGTCCACAAAAAAATGGTAAAAAAAAAATGTGTTCCTATTTGTAAAACCCAAGGTGACCTTGATTTCGTCAAGAAAACAGTTTTCGAAATTTTTTTACTGATATTTATTGTACAGTCCATACCCTGCAACTCTTGTTGCAAACTTTATTTTGTAAGATGACTGCAAGTGGGTGAAAAATCGTGCGTCGCGTTACAGGTAACACCCAGTATGTACATATATGTTTTTCGGAGATATGAACGTTATCTTTTCTTCTTTAATTAAAATTATAGCATGTTTTAAATATTTTTTTATTACAACGAATCAGGAACAATCAAACAACTATGCATATATTACAAAACTAACACAAATAACATAAAATGTTAACAGAAGTTGTGCAACATCAAGGTATCTCAAGGCGTTCGCTTCAGAAAACTTGTTATAAGTGAATGCTTAATGGTACTACGAAATATAGGGTGTGCTTTGTTTAGGAAGGAATTGGACCTCTTGAAAAAATGTTCTCACAAAGATTGTTTGATACCATGGGGGTCATACTGTGGTATTTTTTTTTTTTGTGGGTAAAGTAGTGGAGGAGATTTCAAGGTCTAGTCTTTTTTTTTTGTTTTAATGGAAGGCTGCGTTCTTTTTTTCAAAATATGATAGCAGTTGTTGAGACAAATTCTACGATGTGTTACACGAAATCATTTCGTTGTATGAAAAATGGTAGAATAGTGAAAAATCGACGAGTTAGATCAACACGTGTCGCACACCTTAGGCCAGATAAACCCTACTTGACTGTACTACTAATCCATGATTTTAAAACTTTCCCTAAGAGGAAATAACTTAATGTGGCACCTCGTTGAGTGTGTCTAAACAAGCAGTATCATATTATGAAAAAAAATATATAGTGTTCCATAAAAAGAAAAATAAATTTGATATCCCTTTCACTACTTTGGTATGATGAGGGATATACTGTGGTATAGCTTCTTTGCGGATAACTTTTGTAAGAACATTGTTTCGATAGTTTAAATTCCTTCTGAGGTATTCCATCGTGTCCAGTTTGAAAAAAACACCCTGCATATATAGAGGATGGGGCAAAAACTTGGTCCATCTAGAATATTTCCGTTATTTATAATAACATGAAAAAATGTTATATACAAAACTTGCATGATATAGAGGGGGACATAATGTGATGCAAATACTTTTTACGTGTGTGGAAGCATAGAGGAGATTACAAGGTCATCTCTATTTTTTTATCTCTGGGTAATTGCCGTTGTTGTGGCGATTTCAGTACGCTATCATTAAAGGTCATTCACGGATAAACGTGGTGGTAAAATAAATTTTCTAACATTACAGAAAATGTTCGAAGTGTTGACCATTTATGTCAATGCAAATTTGCAGTCTTCGTATCACTGAATCACGTGCACGTCTTATCGCCCGTGAACTTATTCCAGCATATGCTGCAGTAATCCGTTGTCTCATATTTTCCTGTGTAGTCGGTATTTCTTGGTAGACAACATTTCTGAGTGCTCCCCAGAGAAAAAAATTTAATGTGGTTAAGTTTGGAGAACGAGCTGGCCACGAAATCGTTCCTCCACGTCCTATCCATCAATTTGGATAAAGTTGGTTGAATACCTTCTTCCTCGTCATGTTGTAACTGTATTGTTCGTCGAACGTTTAATGGTAAATTTTCTAACAAACTCCCGAATATGTTTCTTATAAAATATTCATATTTTTCGTTAGTAAGGCTCCCATCGATAAAATACAGTCCAATTATTCGGTCATGAACGATTCCGTACCACACGTTAGCTATCCATTGTCGTTGATACTGAACTTGTAACCAGTGTGGATTTTCGATATACAGTAAAGATTCGATTAGAGTTCGAAATTCGGGACCGCTGTGAAACAGTTACGGGATAGGTACTAGATTCTTCAAACTGTTTGTATTTTACCGACACCGACGGACGCAGAAAGAGACAGCGGACAAAGAAGAGGGAGGTATTGAAAATCAAGACAGTCCTAAAATATTAAATCCCTACATATCGGTGAGACAACACTAATACAAAAGAGAAACGTTTTTATTTTTTGTGTTTTGTTGATAAAATTTTTACTAACATATCCACGATATTTTCTGATTAAAATGAGACCAAATACGGTATAATTCGGTTTACATTTAGTTACTTAATAAGAAATTCCACACATGCATATGTATATACATACGGAATAAGTGATACTATTTTTTGTAAACAATATAACGACGTACATATGTGAATTGTTTGATTTTGCATTATTTTTTAAGAAATGAAGATGACCTTCAGTTTTTAAAATCTATTTAAATTCTATTTTTAACATATTAATAAATTATAATTGTTCGTAAGCTGTTTGCGCACTGCTTGTGAAGTCATAACTAGTATAAACGTTAGTATAACAACTCGTAGTGGAGAGAGCGTAAAAGAGTGTCCCATTCGAGAATAACCGGATAGGTTCAGTTCTTCTACTCGATAATTGTTCGTATTCGACACAGCTGTGAGACTCTTAACGGATAGGTCCTACATTTTTTAGATGAAAACCACCGAAACGAACGTAGAAAAAGGTAGCAGGCAAAGAATGATTCATAAGCCCAATCGACACAACCAAGTTTTGTAACAATATCGTGTTTGGTATCATTTTAATCAGGAAAGTCTCACCAATATTTTGATCAAATTTTTGTTAACGAAAAATTGAAAATAACAAACTTTTGTAGTTTTGTTAGCATTGTCTCACGGACATGCCGCCACCGAATGCGATGAGGAGATGCCGTGAACGTGTCACATTAGTCGCTTGCCTGGTTCAAGGGTGATCCCCCCTTGTGGTGGGGACATACTATGAACAGTTATCGTGTAGATCCCAACGAACTCTTATAGAATCTTTTTTACTGTAGCAGTAGTGCATATTATGAAGATTTAGGTTTCTATGGATAGTAGCTTCATCGGTTAACCATAGTGAAGAAAAAAATAACCTATTGATAAAATGGAACTCGATTCATGAAATCCGTATCGTGTAAATTTGGGTGAAGACTAATATGGTGTACGTGGCCAGGTAAAATGTTCGTTAAGTCTATAAATATAAAAGGTCAATTGTTGTTAAAAAGAAGATGAACAAAGTATTAGTTAATAATTAAGATATCTATAGTGTACAGGAGAAATAAATCAGGTTATAATTGTACGGGAACGGTTCCCTTAGACTCCGACCTCCCTCAGTCGGTCCTTAGACTGCCTTGGTTCTCGGAAGTAGTCTATGACTGAGAGCCTGGTTCTGCTCCGAAACCTGGTATCTATGTATGTATGTTTTGAAAAACAAAAATTGTTGAGGTTGGCAACCGCGAACTTCTAGATTCTAGAAAATTCCAAACTCTCACTCTCCTACATAAAAGAGGCAGAAAAAAATCAATCATTCCCCTGTACGACAAGCGTTGATCGTTTGACAGACTGCCGGCCGCGCGACTTGGTGTGCTGCTCTGAAAATGTATTCTAATGTACGCTCAACAAGCCTCATCTTTACAAAATGCCTACAATAGTGTGGATGAAATTTATACCGTGCAAGGATTCGTAACACGCTCTTTCTGCTAATAGCAGATTTGCGTTCAATTTGTAGTTTCGTTTATTTCATCGATTATCACAATTTGTATTAATCTTTTACACAATCTTTGAAATATTTGGTGTGAAGGATGTATATAATTCGGATATCGTTCAGCGTACTACGCAGAACTAGAAAGATTTTTCACAGGACGGCACAGTGGCAAGAGGGGTACTTCACTCGCGTCGCCCGAATCTTCCGCCACGCGGTGCTATATGATCCGATTCGTCGATGTTATCGCGTTCGGCCACTAATGACAATACGTGTGCCGTATTTCTATGATTATGTTAGAGAAGCTGGGTTTATGGAGATATGACCCAGTCTTGCATTCCTTTAAGAGCAACTTTTCCAACTCTGCGTAGTACAAAGCTTGGACTCTTGAATTTTTATGAGTTTCCCCATAAATGAGGATCATATCCACTTGTTCTTCAAAAGAAAACTTTATCTTAATTAGCACGGTGATATTTGACTCAGCCATCAGTTGATACTGACTACTGATACTCCACGCAATGTTGTAAATTACCACAACGTTTACGTTCGTAGCTGTCCGTAGTATATTATTAGAATCTAATTAGTGGAGTATACTATTTCGACAAGACTATTTATTTACATAAAAGTAAGAGTCAATGAATTACAACATGCTAGATAACTATTCTATATTTATATTCTCTTCAACGGTTTTGGGGTAAGTGCTGCGCTGTTTTTCAGTCCTCTTATCAGAAGAACCCCTTGTGGCCAGATCTTTCTAGAAACTAGAACATTCGATAGATGACGTCGGGTCATCTGATACTACAATCGACAATGATAATGGACCGTTGAGCTTTTCGTTTTTGTCGTCCGGTTGACAATAAATGTTGGTCGATTACCGGCCGGAATAATGCTTGCTTTACTAAGCATTTTTGATACCACAGCACGGCGAAAACCGGACATGTGAAAAGGCTCTAACACAGTGGTTTTTAACCTTTTAGAAATCATGGAATACTTTTGATTATGAGGAAAATTTGTAGAACACCAAAATCACTAAGGTCATAAAACTAACAAACTAATGCAAGTTACATCTTGTCTGCGTTGTGAATTAGGCACTGCGCATTTACGCTAAAGTTTGTTTAAACGTACTATCCTAGAGAGTACGCAGTATTTTCATAATTTTGCAGAACACCGGTTAAAAACCACTTAAGCCATAACAGATGCATCTCCATTCATCGGCTCTTAATGTCATGGCCGAATGTCCATTGACAAACACTGGGCTTCGGCCATCGACGGTAGCAAGGCTTATAAGAAACCCAGACCATAACCCTCTCACCCGCGCGTCATACCTACAAAGGAGCTAGAATAAATCCAGTGATGATAAAACGTATCCACGGCTCCATAATTCGAAAATAATAGTAATTGAGGACGTTTCTGAAAGAGGGCTCGTAAGCCGGAATGACGAATTGAATAAATCGCGTCAGAACTTCCAGTTTTAGTTTTTTCAATATATTGCTATGTTTGAATTGTTAATTACGTGGCTCGTAAAAAATGTTATTCCCATAAAGTATAGTATGAATTTATGATGTACAATAATACCATTTTGAAAATAAACTAATAGATTTTAACAGTCGTTAGAGCCCCTCTTCCATAAATCGTGTAAAAAAGAGTAATTGAATAATAAATATGTTAGAAAGACAAAAGAAATATATTTATTCTACATATTTACTAATAAAATGAACATTTTATGATAATTCAACTGTTTAAGGAAAATAGAAAATATTTTTAAAAAGTTTTAACACTGAACATTTAAACTTTTGTCATGGTTTATTACTTTCTTCAAACATTTTGTTTAACCATTGACAGCATTCGTTATCGAACATCTTTTATTTTTTGCTTTTTTTTACTGGTATACAGAGGTTTAATGTTTTTTAATTTTTGTACACCATACCAATTCTGGTATAGATTGAATTTGTGAATATACCACAATATAATGTAGAGCAAGGAATTCGCGTATTCTCATACGCGAGTAATTTTTGAAAAATATATTGTTCTACTCCTTTTCTCCAATCTTTTATCAAGAACCTGGCCATACATACTTCAAATGGCGATGGGTGGTTTCGGCACTCAACCATTGCTGTTAGATAAGGCCAGATTGGAATATTCTAGTTGGAATATCCTCTACTTTCTTTACTTTTGAGTTAATAGTTTTCAAAGTTTCGATCATACCGATCAAAAGAGTGTCCGTGAATGGGAAAAACATGGATAATTTCCAGTTGGAAAACTTTAGCTAGCCACGAACAAAATGAAATAATGGTTACATTCTTATTTTATCCTTCACAAGCATCAGAAAGCAAAATTAAAATCTTGATGTTAGGAAATTGAAGCAGTTTCTTTTGTAAGGCATGATAGATAAATGATGCAACAGAATTTGGGTCCTTTTTTAGTTTGCGTTTCCATGAAACAATACCGAAACGACGAATCATCATTATGTATTACGTTAAATGTATACAGCCATAGAAGTCGTTTGTAAAATTGAGATGTAACATTCAGTTTTGGAATTGAAAAATTTTGTGAATAATTCGACTCTACTACAAGGTAAGAAGGATCTGTTTTAGCTTTCATGATGAAGTCCTTCTTTTAAACTAATATTTTTTTGCTTTTTCCACGTGCATCGTGTATTCCGCTTTACAATCGTCATTTGGGTAATTTTTCAATTCTCTTTCACATGTTGAACAAAAGTCACACACGTCAGTTTTGGTTGTTTGAAAGCATAATCACAGTTTTGCTTAAGAAACTTAAAGTAAGTTGTATAGTTCATTGCAAGCTTGGTACCTGTTTTCTTAAAATAGTATTCCGAAAATATTTTAAATAGAATCTCGACACTTAAGTTCGGATTTTCAAAGAAATTCAGATTTGATTTATTGTCAGAATAATGACTTTTACGACTAGGAATCGTTTTTAGGTGTTCCTTTATCAAATCCCAAACGTGTGCCTCAATTTTATGTGGGCGGTTATCATGACCTACTCGCTTTTCTTCGAAGGCATCGTTAACTAATATTTTTCCCGATGTACCTCTTATCTTTTTATTGACACCTGAAGAATCTTACAAATGATTGTACGACAAATTTCAACCTTAGCTCCTTTAACAAGTAGCATATATTAGGTTGTCCGGAAATAAATTGCGGTTTCTGTACATGAGATTTAAACACGTGTAGTTTTTCTTAGAATGAATTTATTTAATCGAAATAATTTCCATTAGATTCTATACACTTTTTCAACGTTTTACAAGAGTTCCTATTCCATTACAATAAAAATCGGAAGTTCTAGAATTAATAAATTCCACGAAGGTATTTACAGCATCCTCTTTATTGCGAAAGATTTTTTCTCGCAAAAAGTTATCGAAATGTTTAAAAAAATGTTCATCTGTAGGGGATAAGTTTGGGGATTAAGGAGGGTGTTTTAATGTTTCGTAACCCTGTTACGTACCTTTCGTACCTCAGGGCCCCCGGTTTCGGTCAGTCCATTCAAGGAGTTTACCTGGGATAGGGGCGGCGACAGTGACTACTACAGGATTTATTTTACACAAGTTTATTGACTATCGGTTTCTGTACAGAGGCGTTCCTTGATGCAAGGGTATACAACTGAGTGCCCGCGCTGGAAGCGCGTTGGTTTTTTAAGCTGCTTCCCTCTCCTGTCCTCGGGGTAGTGGAAATGGGTTAGAGGAGGAAAGATTAAGACAAGGATAGATAGTTTGGGAATTTTCCGGACAGTACAGCGAACCTACCCAAGTTTAGACAATTGCCCCTTTTCGGGGGCATCGAAGGATGTCGATGACATGAACCAGACGCGTGGCACTCCGACCCACGGGCATCCTCGAGCGTCGGGCTCTCGGTGCCTCGCATAGTCTCGAGTGACGCGCCCGGTTCTTACCTGATTTATTGCACTACCCTTGAGTGACTTTTGGCTGTAACTGCCCGAAGGAATTTTGGTGAATGCAGAGTATGTGACCGTTGTAAGATTTCTATGGTTTCCCCGAAGACAAGAGAGGTTCGCTAGGCTTGGAGGTTACAGACGTAATAACCCAATTCGTGTGTCTTCCGAATTGTGAATTGTGATACGTGCGGGCGGGAGTTATCGCGTAGGGGCATTGGTCCCTTACGATTTACCAAACTTGGTTGTTTAACAAATAACTTTTTATGCATTATAATTACTAGTTGTGCTTTTACCGAATACATGATTGATATTGCGGGCAGTTTCCGCGGCTTTACGTCCTAATTTAAATTCATATAAAAATATGGTACGAATTTGCTTCTTATCCATTGTTACGTTTTTAAGTTATACTCAGAACACATGACGGTGGAAAACAAAAGTGTATCGCTTATATCATAGAGCGACGTCTACGCGTTCAAACGGTATATTACTTAATAAACGTAAATTTACGAAAAGCCCTAAATATGACATAACAGGAAACCGCAATTTATTTCCGGACAACCTAATAAGTATGTCAATGTATTATTACGATGAATCTTAGGATTTGCCGTTATCTTCCGATAAGATTGTTTTGCCTTCATTTCTATACAGCGAGCTGAAACCGCAATTTATTTCCGGACAACCTAATAAGTATGTCAATGTATTATTACGATAAATCTTAGGATTTGCCGTTATCTTCCGATAAGATTGTTTTGCCTTCATTTCTATACAGCGAGCTAACTAGGACTCTTGTAATTCTTTACTTTGTCCATTATAAAAAAAAAAAAAAACTAAATAAGTGTTCTTGTTGGCTATACGATAACTTGGAGTAACATTTTTTCTGGCAGCATGAGTTAATTGGTGCAAATTCCATTCTTCTTAGTATTACTCCACTACTTCTAATATATTCCCTGCCATTGGTTCTCCTCTTTTTAACTTCTGCTTTTTTAGAACTATGATTACAGTACATTTTTTTCTTCTTCTTTACGTTCTGTTCCATTTTATTTTCTTCAGCATACAAGACATTAAATTACTCAAAAACCACTGATTGATTGATTTTATACGATACACTACTTTTACTATAAAAACCTTTTGAATAACTAAGCAAATATTGTATGAGCATCTGATTGTTGCGGATGTAAAGAAAAACCGGGCGAACGAACGATCGCTGAGACCAGTCGCATACGAGTAAACAAAATGCACTGCATTTATCTCAAATGTTGGAATATTGAGACGAAATTTTAGGGGAATATTTTTAGACATATGACAGTTAAAGCCAATTTACCGAGAAAAGATCCATAGATCTATAGACCCTTTTTCCAGAAACATCCTCGGTTGTTTTACTATCTTCAGTGATCTTGAATAACTTTCAACGATGCTAAAGACCTTTAGCATGCTGAAATCACCACAACAACGGCTATCGTACAACGATAAAAAGAATATAGCATCTCATTTAAAAAAATAGAGATGTAAATAAAAAAAAAAGTAGAGACGTAATAAGTATTTACATCTCCTTATACCCCCCTCCATATCATGCAAGTTTTATATATCACATTTTTCCATATTATTACAAATAACGGAAATATTTGAGGTGAATAAAGTTTTTACTTGACCCTATATACAGGGTGTCCCACGTTAAGTACCGTTGAATATAACTACTGAACGAGAGGTGATAGGACAAATATGTAAGAAGACTTTTATCATCATTTTTTATGTAGAATGTCACTGTGAAAACAAATTTTTACCTTCAATTTTTCAAGGTCGTACTAAATTCATCTCGTGTTTTTTAAATAGAATTCTATATTTTTGTTTTGCTTTTATGAAAGTACTGAAAAATGCAAATTCAACATATGTCTTTGAAATGACCTTGAAACAATCCAAAGTCGCAAGGACGAATAAGTTTTAAAACAGACGAAAATCGATGTCTCTGTTACTTCACTTGTGTCATTTACATTTGATGTCCAATATGTCCACCTCCAGCTCTTAAGCATTGCCGCAGCTTATTACGAAATGAACAGATGATCGTAAGTGCAATCGTTTCTGTTGATATAGTGGCATTTCTCTTACATATCCCCATAAAAAATAATCTAAGGGTGTTATTGGAAAAAATTAGTTCAAAGCAACTTCAAAATGGATGGTTTCGTCATTATGATGTCCCACCCTATTATGCGTTAACAGTAAGAAGACATCTAAATGACATGTTTCCAAATCGATGAATTGGATGTGGTGGACTAATAAATTGGCCGGCAAAGTTACCTAATCTAACCGTTCATTTCGCATTAACCTACAGCAATATTTGAGAGCTGGAGGTGGACATTTTGAACATCAAATATGAAAGGCACAGGTAAAATAACAGAGACAGCGATTTTCGTCTATTTTATAACTTTTTCGTCCTTGCGATTTTGGATTGTCTCAAAGTCATTTCAAAGACATATGCTGAACTTGTTTTTTTCTGTTCTTTCATAATACCAAAGCAAAAATATAGTATTCCATTTAACACGTTCAGGACGGTCTTGTTTGCTGACATGACCCATCGATGGGTCAATCAAAATGACGGTAAAAAAGATTTACATAGTAGATGGTGTGATCTAGTATTAATGATAATACTTCGGTCATAAGAAACGCTGGCAGTAGCTAGCGTTTCGTGAATTTCGCTGCCGTCCTGAACATGTTAAAAAACACAAGATGACCTTAGTATGACTTTGAAAAATTGAAGGTAAACATTTTTCTTTTTTGCACAGTGACATTCTACATAAAAAATGATGATAAAAGTCTCGTTACATTTTTGTCCTATCATCTACCGTTCAGTAGTTATATCAAACGGCATTTATCGTGGAACACCCTGTATATGTATATACACACGGTGTCCTAAAGTTAAAGGATCAAACTTCGCCAGTATGTTCTATGAGTAGAAATAAGAAAAAAATGTAAGGTACACATAAATCTGCAAACGCTTCATTATCACACTTTTATACACTGAAAAAAGTTTATTTATGTTTCCATTTCAAAATGCCGTTCCCCGTTTCGAATACAAAATTGACATCGTAGGGAGATTGAACTTAACACTCTCCGAATTTCATTGTGTATCTACTCTAGTTCAGTGAATGCAGCCTTCCTCTCAGTTCTTGATGTGAATTAATTCTTGTACGATGCACTGTCCCTTTCACAGTTCCTCACAGACAAATGCTAGCTGTGTAAAATCTGGTGATCTCGCGGCCCAAACAGTGGGCCTTCCCCGATCTATCCCTCTCTCATGATAATGTTCATCTAACCATTCTCTATCAGGTTTCGCATAACGTGCCGGACAGCCATCTAATTGTAACCACATACGTTGACAATAAAGGAGCGGATCTTCTAAAAATACTGGTAAAGCGTTCTTTAAACAGTATACAGGGTGTCCCACGCAACTGGAACAGGCTGTGCCTCCCAAACGGTTGGAAATAGAAGAAACTGCTATAGATCAAAGTTAAATGGTATATCGGACGGTGCATAATATGCAAATAACTTTATGCACTTTTGTGCACCGGTGCATCAGAAAAATGCAACAGTCCCTTTTCCTTAAATGGAAACCAATGGTTTTAACTACACCGACTGTTGCAGTTTTTTGTACTCGACATAAAAGTATTAACATACTTATGCCCTAAAGTTATTCGTTAGGAAGTTATCGTAGCTAAAATTTTCGGACAATCCTCCATTGCCGTTTAAGCACTTTTCCATCCGCTTCTTAACATAGAAGCACAAAATTAAAAAAAAAAAATTAAATAAAAATGAAGTAAAAAAGTTTTTAAAAAAACTGTATTGCTTTTATATAGAGCACAAAAAAATTCTATTTAAGAAAAAGGGATTGTTGCATTTTTCTCATGCACCGATGCACAAAAGTGCATAAAGTTATTTACATATTATGCACCGTCCGATATACCATTTAACTTTGATCTATAGCAGTTTCTTCTATTTCCAACCGTTTGGGAGGCACAGCCTGTTCCAGTTGCGTGGAACAACTTGTAGAAACGAATATACAGTCAGTCTTTCTGGTAAAAAATAAAATCTTAGCAACGTATCGTCATAAATTTCCGCCAACGCGTTACATTGAAAGTGATATTAAAAAGTTGTTTGTCGCAAAGCATATGAATTTCCTGTGCCCATACATGGATACTGTGGAAATTAAAAAAACTTCTTCTCGTAAAAGTAGCTTCGTCTATCCCTAACATTCTTGATGGGAAGGAAGCATCTGCTTGCACAACGTGCATGTACCATTTACAGAACTATAATCGTTTCTTAAAGTCATCTGGCAAATGATCCTATACTAGTATGTAGTGGACCGATATCTACTTAACGTTCTCCAAATAGTTGATTGAGGTATCTGCAATTGATGCAAAGCTCGCCGTACATTTTCTGTAGATATGTCACTAAAGTGATGCAGATGCACAACTCCGTGCTGTTCAGGTACATTGCGAAATGGACCTGCTGATCGGAAAGTCTTTACCATGTAGAAAGTCTGCGAAGTGCCGAGAAATGTGGCACTCTTCTGTTAGGGAATCTTCGTTCCTATGATCTCACGGTAGCTCGAGAATTTCCAATGCAGAAGCCGTAAATAAAAACCATATCAGCGTATTCTTTGTTCAAAAACATTATTTGTACATTGTATTGTATATATTAGCAGTGAATCCGCTACTGCTTTTAGGTTTCACATTTTTGTTATAAAGTTTTTGTAAAGCATTTGCAAACCTGTGTGTATATAACACTTTTTTCTTATTTGTACTCATACAACACAGTGGTAAAGTTTGATTGTTTAACTTTGGTACACCCTCTATGTGTATAAATATACAGTGCGTTCGTTTTATCTGCAAATATGTAAATGTCTCGAAAACTATTAGTGATACAGAAAAATGTTTCAAGCAAATATTGTACAATGTCAAGAGGGACACATGATACCGATATTTATTTTATCTTGCAATAACCTCGAAATGTCTTGTAAAAGCCACGTTTGTATTTTTAAATGGGAACTATATTTTTTATTGCATACTCTTGTAGTCGACATCGAAACGTTTTCAAAACACTACTAACTTGTATCTTTCGCGTAAGCTACAATCAAGATACTAAATTTCAAAGTTAATATGCCGACGTTTTATATGTACATATTAGTGTTTCCTGATGTACGCAGCGTGGTGTTATTGTGTTATGTGCATCGCGTTCCGAATAATGAACTCTCGATCGCACAGTTATCCGTCAAATTAATATTAGGTTTAGTAAGTTTATGCGAAATATACAAGTTAGTAGTGTTTTGAAAATGTTTCGATGTCGGCTACAAGAATAAGTAATAAAAAATATAGTTCCCATTGAAAAATATAAACGTGACCTTTACAGGGCTTTCCGAGTTCATTACAAGATAAAATAAATATCGATATAGTATATTCCCCTTGTCCCCCTTTGTCAACGCAGCTTCCCGCGCTTCGTTGTGAATGAAGGTCGGATTGGCGTTGTTTGTTAATTATTGCACGTACTTATATGCCAACACAATGAGGACTAGAGTAGCTGCCGTGAAGTTCTCTGGTTTTCGAATGTCACGAACTAGTCGCACTTTAATAAGTAGTTTTACAGAGACGCGTGTCGCGGTCAGTACCACACTTGAGTGTCGATTTTTTCTTAATGCCGTTTTATCTCTTTTATGTGTATTAGGTCTAGTTCCTTCGAATGGAGTGCACGTTGATTGGTTTCTTGTTACTTTTTAAATCGCGTAATTACTTTTTAATTAGCGCGTTGCTTTGGGGAGTGGGTGACGGTGGCTTGACGTAGGTGGCGAAGGTTTAGCAACAACGCGGAATTTCCTCCAGGTTGCGATTGCGTCGATCCTGTGACCGTTACAATAGATCTTGAGTCACCCTTCGGAAGGCCTACTTTATGACACGGTTTAGCTATTTAGAACCAGAGAAATTAACTTGTAATTTTTCTCTCACCAGGATATATTTTAATTCTTGAAACATGCTAATAATGAACTAAAGTCCTAATTTCAAAACCAGCCTCCTTGGCACGTCCGTGTCATAAACTGCTGCTCTCTTAACACCCTTAACATCGTACAACATTTGTTTAAAACATTTTTCTGTATCGCCCATAGTTTTCGAGATATTTACATATTTCCAGGTAAAACGGACACACTGTATATAATATTTTTTTCAAACACTTTTTTCTCTGAATATGTGTG